>NW_021620929.1:974344-1022677 GCF_004785775.1 Grammomys surdaster
ATGGAGGATGGAGGAGGACATGGAGGATGGGGGAGCACATGGAGGATAGAGGAGGATATGGAGGATGGAGGAGGACATGGAGGATGGGGAGAGCATGGAGGATGGAGGAGGACATGGAGGATGGGGGAGATCATGGAAGATCGGGGAGGACATGGAGGATAGAGGAGGACATGGAGGATGGAGGAGGACGTGGAGGATGGGGGAGGACATGGAAGATGGAGGAAGACATGGAGGATGGGGGAGGACATGGAAGATGGAGGAGGACATGGAGGATGAGGGAGGACATGGAGGATGGAGGAGAGCATGGAGGATGGAGGAGAGCATGGAGGATGGAGGAGAGCATGGAGGATGGGGGAGGACGTGGAGGATGGTGGAGGACATGGTGAGTGGGGGAGGGCAAGGCATACCAGATTAATCTCATGGTCATGCACTTGGTTCTGTGATCTGCCTGCTACAAGCAGGCATCAGTAGATTTATCGCTTCAGTTGAACTAAACCTACTTTTCTTTGTAAAGAGCAAAACAAGATTGATTTTGAGAGCACAGTGCCCCTGAGATTTTAAAAAGTACAAATCGTCCTAAGTCAGCACAGGTGTCCTCGTAATGAGGACAGAGGGATAGCAGCATTTCTCTGTAGCTCTGTGTGCAGGTCATGGGTATGGCCTCAAGCTCTGTATTTCTAAGGAGCTTGGATAATATTACAAGTCCCTGGAGTTGCAGGGTACGATGACATTCCTAACACATGAGAGAGCCCAACCACCCAGGTTACCCATGTACAAAGGTGATGCCTCTCCCATCCTGCCAAATGGAATCTTCTAGGCCACGGGTGTTCCCAGGGGACTACCTTGCCTAGTGTTGCCAGTAGAAAGTCTTTTGTTTGGCGTATATCTCTCCTCCGGTTGATTCAAGGAAAAGGAAATATGATCAACAAGGGAGCCTTGGGAAGGAGTGGGGTGAGGTAGGGGGAGGGTGGGGCAGTAGTTGGGTGGAGGCCAGGCTTAGATGTTTTACCCTTTGTAGATGCTTGCTCTCTGACCTGGAATGAATTGTCTCACAAGGTTTTCGAAGGGGGAAGTGCACAAGAGATGACAAAGTTTTGGCTTAAGACAACCTGAGTCACAAACCCTAAGTTGGAAACGGGCTGCTTCCAGCCTCCTTTGTAGTCACACTCATGTTTCCAGCCTGCATATTATCTTGCAGCTCTGAAGGAGCAGCTTTTGCCTTTGCAGGTCAGGGATTTCAGAGGAAGCAGAAGCAGCTTCTGACAAAGCAGACCTGGGGCGATGCTCACCTGGGCTACTAAGCAGGAAGTACAGGTGTGAGTAGAGGACCGGTCCCCTGGGGTTTGCTGGTTTGTTCTGTGTCTCTCAGCTCCTCATCCTCATCTCAGCTGATGAGAAAGATTCTTAAAGGCTCCCACCCATCCAAACACACCAGACTTGGTGACACAACACTCCCTGTGTTGGGTAGGGGCAGCCAGTACAATAGACTGCAAAGAGGGACCCTCTCATATCCTTCCAACACAGCCCCTCTCCTGCTACCTTTCCAAAGCACTATTTATCAGAGTCAGGAAGAACAGAGAGGCCCCCTCTCCAATGCAGCTCTGAGCAGCCCAGGACCAAGAAAGAAAGGAAGAGGTGGTGTGCCCGGTCCCAGTGGCCTGGCTGCTAAAGTTTTCAAAGTGCCGGCTCCAGAGGGTATAGTTCAATACAGGTATACTTAAATAGTGAAAGGTTTGGGATGTGCAGTTCAAGAAGGATCCTAAGAAAGATCCTGAAGAGAAGATCAGAATCCTGTGTGTATAGTGGCTTCCTCGTTAGACAGGATTGGTGAGAATCGAAGCTGTTTATTCTTTGTATCTGTTTCTTGCTTTAATAACATGCAAATTTGAGCCTGCAAGAGTTGGGCCAGGACAGTCATACACTAAAATCTTTCAATATGTATTTTTATTTTGCCCACAGACATGGTAATGTCCCCATAGCACAAGATGTATGCACTGTATGGTGTCTGCCCCATCAGCCAGTGTAGGGTGCAGGCTGAAGTGTAGATGGGATGACACAATGGATGACAGCCAACCAGGCATTGAGGATGACTGTGTACTGGCCAGTTGGCCCAGCACTTTCTGTACAGGAGGACCAGGCAGAATGGAGACTAGAGTCACGGCTTCCAAAGTCTCAGTGTCTACCTCTGCTCTGCCGTTGTCAAGTGGCAACCCTTCCTATCCAGCAAAATGTCGCACAGACATCTGAGGGTCAGAGTGGTCACGTGCAGAAAAGTGCTGAGCATTGGTTGAGATCCTCAAGACTCCTAAATACCAGCAAATAGACGTAGTAGCTGATATGTCTAGCTCTGGGCCACCTGGAAAGGTCCCCTGGATGTCAGAATCCATCCCAAGCAGGACGGTGATTTCTGCCCTGTTCCCACCCCCACCCAGTTTTTCCTATTCTCTGTTTGCCTTTCTCTCTTTTGTTGTTAAGGTTCCAGGGGTGGACCCCAGGGCCCCGTGCATGCTACCCGTTAGTTCCTGCCAGCCCAGGCATTTCTCTTAGTAGATGACTCACTTCCACCAGCTGCTCAAGGACAAAACTCTAAAGTTTGAGACACAAGGCACCCCAAACCTTATGAGTGCCACAGTCAGAATCCATGGGGATCTGACCAGTTCTCACCAAGCCATAACTACCAGTCACCCCACCCGAAGCCCTGGCCTCCACCCTCACCCAAAGATACACAGGTACAAGCAGGTGTTTGTGCACAAGCAAGTGCACGCATGTAACATGTAGAGGCAGTAATTTATAGGTTTTTGGTTTTTGTGAGACTGGGTATAGAGCTGACTTGTCTAGGCTAGTTGACAAATGAGTCTCCGGAGTGCCCTGTCCCTGCCCCACCAGCTCTGTGTCACAGGTACATCCTGCTGCTAAACCTGACTTTTTCTTAGGTGAGGGCTGGGGATTCGAACTCACGGTCTCTTTCTTACACAGCAGACACGTTAGCAACAGCACCATCTCCAGAATGCCCAAGTCCCTCCACTGCTCAGAACATTCTCTGGTTTCCTACATCACTCTAAAAACAGCATCCACACCTTCACCTAACCACACAGTTCCGTAGGACCTGAGGTTATGGACTGAATTATGTCTCTGGCCAAATTCATATGTGGAAGTTCTAACCCCCAGTGAGATCATATTTGGGGAAATGTCCTTAAAGGGGGTAGTTCCGGTTAGATGAAGTTGTAAGGATGGGTCTCTAATCTGATGGGAGTCAAATCTTTATCAGAAAAGACACCATCATGTTCTTCTGACCCAGCTCCTTGTACAAGCTCCTTGAGGAAATCAAAGACCAAATGGCGGTTCCTTGCTGAATCTCTCAGCAGCCAAAGTGACATTGACTGGCACATGTCTGCTTTCTGCTTCGCTGCACAGGAGACAATACAACATACGTGCTGGGTGGCTGAGCAATTGGTAGGCATTGTTCATGCTTTTTGACGAAGAAGGATGTGTATGCACTTGTGCATACATGTGGCATGAATGTATATGAATGTCTGCATCAAGATGTAGTTTGGATGTTGAGTGTCCCACAGAGACAGGTGTTACAGCCCCAGTCCCCAAAAGCTATGCTGTTGAAAGGAATGGAACCTTTGACAGGTGGGATGACTTGTGTCACTGGGCCATGACTTTAAATGCCATTGTGGGATCTCCATCCCTTTTCTTGTCTTGTTTTTTGGTTGCCCAGCAACAAGGGTGAGTGATTTGCTTCAACTACACACTTCTGTCATGATACCTGAACTCCAAACAGTGGAACCCACTGGTTCATGAACCCCAGTCTGACTCCAAAGGCAAACCAAAATAAACCTTCTCTCTATATAAATTGGTTGTCTAAAGCATTTTATTACAATGCTGGAACGCTTACTGATACAGACATGCAAAGACATTCACCTCTGTATACCCATATCTTCATCTACATCAGCATCTTCACCTGGATATAAAGCGTAATGCAAAATGCACATCTTATGAAGAAATCCAAGCCAAGATTTTTTCTAGCTCTCTTTGCCCATGGAATCCTACAAGGAAAGCAGTATCATATTTGAAGAGACACAAACCCAGGGTCATACAACTACCAACTCTGTTAGAGTCTAAATTCCTGACTATGCTAGGTTGCTATGAATGTTAGTTTTAGCTAGTTAGTTTAACACATTCTAGGCTCCCAGCTCTTTGGCCGTGTCTATGGGGACATTTCTTGACTACATCACTTGAGATAGAAAGACATGCCCACTGTGGGCGGCACCTTTCCCAGGGAAGGGGGACTCTTTATTTTTTATTTATTTTATATGAAAATGATCATTATGATTATTTACCAGGGAAAACCACAGGAGAGGGGAAGGAGGACTCTTAACTGAATGAGAATGACGAAAACAAGCTGGTCACTAGCATTCCTTTTCTCTCTGTTCTCCACTGACATCTCCTCAACGATGGGCTGCAACTCAGAAGTGTAAACTAAATAAAACCTTTCTCCCTTAAGTTGTTTTTGCAAAGATTTTTTTTTTATCAAAGCAACAAAAGAAAAACCCAGGAAGTTGCCCAGACAGTTGGAATTTTAGGTATTAACTCTGGAGAGGAGTCCAAGAATTTTAGAAAGAGTTGGATCTTCAAGATTTTCTTGCCCAGAATCCACCAGAAGTTGTGCCACTGCTCCTTCAGCCCCTTGGGCAGACATCATTAATCGATCACAGAACTGTCTTCCCTCTGGATTTCCATGTTGTTGGTTTTGCACAAAGTCTTGGCTACACAACTGAAGTGGCTCACCACTCCAGATAAGGTTCGCTCCCATCAACTTTGCAATGGTGGTCTAAATCTGAGAGGAGTGTTTGTTTTGTTTGTCTCTAATTACAGAGCATGCCACCAGGACTGGACACCCACAGGGCTTGTGTTCAGATATGGTCAGACATTAAACTGGCAGGATCTCAGCCATCATTTTTAATATGAAATCAGATCAGAAGTTATTAGTCTATGACCTTTCAATACTGCTGACTATTTTGAAAGATTGTGATCTCTTAAGCCAACATCAATAAGATGAGGGACAGGAATTAGGTGAATACCAGCTGCCAGCAAAGTGCCAAATGGAATCACCTGGAATCAAGAGAGCAAGAAGCAATCCCCGCCTTTGGGACCAAGAGATAATTATGAAAACTTGAAATGAAGGAGCAGTCCCTGTGGCAGGAGGAGAGGAGAGAGACAAGCAAAGCTGGAAAGTGCAGAAGGCCCCGGTGCTCCCTGCAAGAGCCACATCTGTAGCCACAAACAGAACTCAACAACCTCAGGTAAGGCAACCCCAGCCCCAGCCTCAAGAGCGAATCCTGATTGTCTAAGCCAGATGTGTAGTAATCTCTTCTCTTCACGGGAAAAGAGAAAAGGCAAGGAGACCTGACAGTCCTCCTGTGGAACTCTGGGTAGTTCACTCACTTGCAAAAAGGAAAGATACAGGAAAAGCCATTGTGCTTCCACTTGACCAGAAGCATCCAGACTGCCATGGGAAGTGCCCTTCCTCCTCCGTCCCACAGATGGAAGGGAGTTAGAGAAAGCCCGACACTCTCCAACTCTTAGGTGCCACTCTGACTCTGTATTGTATGAGAACAGAACCGAACCCTCACACAGAGGCCTCTACCTTCAAACAAAATATATTCCTGGTATCTGGACCCCAACTCTAGCAAAGCATTGTTTTCTTTACTGTGAATGTGTCCCCTAAGTTGGAAATCTCCTCCCCCCAAAAAAACCTCCTTAACTCTTCTTCCAAGAATGTGGCAATGTGTTATTACGGGAGGATAGCTGCTAAGAATAGATATCTAATATAGGACTTTAACTCGGGGGGGGGGGGGGGCCACGGGGGAAGGGGGGGGAAGGAAGAAGGGAGTGGGAGGGAGTGCTGAGAGCAGCCTCATTGTCACACCAGACTGCAAGACCAGAGTGAGGGGCACAGAAGCCTGTGGGATGGAAACACCCAGGGCCTCCATGCTGCCTCCGTGAGGTTGATAGGAGCACCCATCCTTCAGCTAAAGTCGTCAACAGTAAAGGCAGGATGTCTCCTGGGATGGCTGAACAGTGTAGGTGTCATGTGCACTCAGGTTAGGAGTAGCACAGGGGAGGTGAGGCCTCTCTGCAGGGAGAGTGGGAGTAGTCACTTCCTCCAGCTGTAGCAAAACCCTTTGCTTTGTAACCCCCAGAGGCAACTGGCAAACCATGTTCCCGGACTGGCAGGAAGGCCTGGCAGGAGAAACAAGGACTGTCACTACCCTGTCTGCTCCACTGGGCAGGCCTAGCAATAAACCCTTTCCTTTTCTTTTCTTTTTTTTTTCCTCAAGATTTACTTGTTAATTATGTATGAGTACACTGTCACTGTCTTCAGACACACCAGAAGAGGGCATCAGATCCCATTACAGATGGTTGTGAGCCTCCATGTGGTTTCTGGAAATTGAACTCAGGACCTCTGGAAGACCAGTCAGTGCTCTTAACCACTGAGCAACCCTTTTCAGCAAAGCCAACTCAGCCTACTCATACTTCACCAGGCAAAGATGCTTTTGCTGACAACTGGGACTTGAAGAAAGAGCCAGTTCCTGTGACTGTCATTTATATGGTACTAACCATGCTGGCATAAGAAAAATCTTAGCTCACAGGATTGGGGCTTCAAAACCCACCTATGCCTGGATATGATATGGGAGTATTGTACAAGTCACCAGCTCTGTATTTGGAGCAATATGAGGCCCTTTTACCTGGTTCCCACAAACCGGGAGTGACTCAGTTGGCCTGTGTTACTCTGCAAAATCCTATAGCTCAGACCAGAGAGCAATTGACTGACTTATCCCTGCCTGCCAGCCCAGGACTGCATCAGGAGCCAGGCTCCTGCTCTCGTCTTTCTCTGTCTTATCAGCATGCTGAGACATAATGTGGTAGGCAGAATACCAGGGAGACAGAGCACACCAGAGACAGTTCTTCATCTGTTATGGAACCCCTTCACCCTCACGACCTTCCTATCGGCTGAACATATCTCAGTTTCTGGACAGAAATCAAAGAGGTTTAACCAGCTTCATGCCCTGCAGTCAGAATGACCACTCCGTTAGCAAGGACCAGGGTGGGAAGAGCATGAGCCTTCTCCCTATGAGAACAGAGAGACCTCATTGGTCACATGGCCACTGGGTTACAAGGAGGGCTGAGAAATGGGAGCTCTGTGGGTGTGTATGGTGCAGCTGGCTAAGTCACCACCTGCATGGGGTGAGGCTTGCCCAGTCTGCTGCAATGGTTTGTATTGCTATTCAAGGATGCATTGTGTCATGACTTGTGCCACCACAGCTGTCACTTAAGACTCAGTTCACCTTGACCGAGATGTTCTTACTTCTCCATGTGGCTAGGCTCAATAACCCCTCTCAATACATGAATCCTGAGACTTCCTCTATTCCAGTTCTTACCTTGTATTATGATAGGATGCTTCCCTAGTCCCAATACATACTTACAAGCATAGTTTGTTTGGCCCATACAGTATTAAAAGAAGAAAAAGGAGATACAAACTTCCAACCATGGGCTGAAGAGATAACCCAGTCTGCAGTGTATCTGCCTTGCAAGTGTGTATGCTGGATCCCCAGAATCCATGTTAAAAAGGCCAAGCATGGTGATGTTCCAGAACTGGGAAGACACAGAAACAGATTGTTGGGGTTTTCTAGCCAGTTGAGTTGAAAGAGCAAGCTCCAGACTAGTGAGAAGGCATGTCTCAAAAAAAAAAAAAAACGCAGATGGGAGCCAGCAAGGTGGCCCTAGCTAAATGTCCTTGCTGTTCAAGCCTGACATTCTGGGTTTAATCCCAGAGTCCATGTAAATGTGGACAGAGAGAAGCAACTCCACAAAACTGCCCTCAGATCTCCACATGCATGCCACGGCATGAATACCCAACATGCATCCATATACTAATAATAAATTTAAAATTCTTAGCCAGGTAGTAGTGGCACACATGTTTAAAATCCCAGCACTTGAGAGGCAGAAGCAGCAGAGCTGAGTTTGAGACCAGCCTGGTCTACATAGTGAGTTCCAGGACAGCCACAGAGAAACCCTGTCTTGAAAACAAAACAAAACAAACAAACAAACAAACAAACAAAAAACTTGTAAAGGTGAATAGTATTTGAGGAAAGACACCCAAAGCTGACCTCTGCTCTCCAAGTACACTCACATACTTGTACAAATGCACTCCTCTCGTGTGCCTTCACACATATGCTTGTGCACACTCATACACACCAGATATATGGCTCTACTTAAAAACCTAAGGTAAATAAACCCCAGAGTCATTCTGGCATAGTCACAGTCAACTGAGGCTAAGTAGCTCATCAACCCCTGGACAGCATGAGCGCTCCGTGCCCACGGTGTCTGTCACCCTCTAACATCTCCCTCTCCATCCAGTTCATGTTTCTGGTGTCTTCCTTGTCCCTAGCCTCTCCTCTTGACCAGGCTTCCTTGAGAGCATGGTGGATCTCCCTGGGTGCACTTGACACATGGTGGGAAAGCAGAAGCATTGAATGTGTGAGCTGTAGCTGTTGTGGTAGGAACCAAGGATTCTAAAGAGATGCTTGGGTATCAGGCTACTGCATCAATGGTTCCCAAGAGCTGGTCCCCCAGGAGTTTCAGTCTGGATGAAGGAAGAGGGGAGAGGCTGAAGATCAGTGCTCGCCAGAGGGAGAACTTGTCTCCAGGGAGAGATTTCACTCAGTTCTGACATGTGATAGAGTATTTTACACAACCATGGATCAGACAGTGATGGCCATGATAGGTGGGACCCCATTTGCCCAGGATTTCATACTTCTCACCCTCTGTTTAATCCTCAGCTTCTTGTCAGGACCCCAAAGGTGGACTTGGTAGGGGCCAGTCACTCACTGCCCTTCTTCTAATGTGGCTGCATTGAATACATTTTTTTCTGTTTTTTTTACCATTGCCTGTCTGTTTGACCTTGGGCCTATTGAGGACCAGTGGCTGAACCAGCATGTTAGGGCTGCCAGGACCCAGGCTCTTACTTTGACAACTCTAGTAACAACCAGGCTTCTAGGCTGAAAAGAATTATCCAGACAAATGCTGGGCAGAAGAACCCCCCCCCAAAAAAAGTATGGAAGCCACTTCTCTGCTCACAAAAGGGCCCCGCTTGAAAGGCACATGAAGTTTAGGGGACTCCTACAGGTGATAGATTGGGATCCCTCCCTGTTAGGAGAACTTAGAGGTGAAACTTGCCAGCTGAAGGCTCACCTCCATTGTGGAAAAGCCATTGAGGAAAAGTAACAGAACCTAACAGCCTGGTTCATCTGGGGCCATGGGGTTGAGGCTCCCATTTCAGGTGCTGGTTTTCTGAGCCACCGCATGGACAGGCTGCCCAGGCCTTATCTCGTGCTGTGGAAAACAAGGCAGTGACTGTTTCCTGTGGTTTTCTGCATAGGATCCAGTCCCATCCATCCTCCCAGATGTTGCCTCTGGGTAGTGCTCTGCCTTTCCGGTCTCTGGCTGGAGGACAATGATGCCGGATTGCTTTCTGACACAGGGACAGGCCTTCTTTTCTGTTCCAGATAGGGAGAGAGTGGAAGAAAGATCTTCTAAAACACCTGAACATCCTCTGCTTCAAGTGGAGTGGACAGGGGGTGAAAAATAAAGGGAATGGGATAGGAGGCCTGGCAGCCTCGGGAACCAGGCCAAAAAGAGCAATGGGCCAGAGCCTGGCATTTGTCTAGTGACCTCTTATGGTATTGCTGAGTCATGGGGCCTTTTGTAATACAGAACGGGGAGTGACCCATTCTCAGAAAGCCTCCATCCCTCTCTGTCCAAGCACTGGGCATTTGCTTTCCCCTGACATCTGAGTGATGTCATCATTTCGATTTAGTAAACAGGCCAAGGTGATGGCGACCTCTGACAGCACAAGCTGCCACGATGGACTCTCTCATGGGGTGGGGGTTCTCATTTCCCATTGCCACCCTTCTGATTATCACTGACAGTAAGAGATGAGGCAGGGCAGACAAGCTGGACAGAGAGTGGGAAGTGAAGAAATAAGGGGGGAATGGGATAGAGGGAGGACTCAGAGGTGCTCAGAACAGAATAACAGAGCTGCCCAGGGAGCTACCCAGAGCCAGCCCCAGCTATTAATAGACCTGTGCACAGGCGATGCACTGCCAGCATTTCTGATACCCACTAAGGATCTCCAGTGAGAAGCAACTAGGAGGCTCTGACTTTCTAATGCTGTGCACTGTATGTTTTTGCAGAGTGGAGGCGGTGCCGGGGCTCAAGTCTGTGCCACAGTGTAAACCAGTCCTAGGTGGTTCTGTTACCAGATTTGTTAGGGTCAGAGCCCAGATCTTAACATGCTAGTCTCAGCCACCCGACCTCAAGAGGCCAATTAAACAGGTCATCTTGGAAGGCAGAGAAAAGAGATTTATCCAGTGTTGGAGGAGAAACAAGACCCACAGACCCCTCCATCCCTGAATCTGTCACTGGGGTCCTGACGTGATGTTGTGGCTGTAACAGGAGCAAGAGGGATCCATACTTCAGTAGTCCTGGTCAAGTGAGAGTCTGCCAATCATAGTCCGTCATCCCCTCTGGTCTTTCAAAATGGTCTGACAACTATTCAGAACCATGTAAACTGAAAAATCTTGAAATCTGAATTCCCTCTCTGGCATGTACCATGCTTCCTTCTTCCAGACTGAGGCTTCTGGGGAAATTCTAATTTCCCCAGAACCAATGTTGCAGTGGTCTGGTATGCAAAGGCGGAGTTACTTCAGAATAATCACTAGCCAGACCTGAGGCACTGCCCTGCTCATCTTGAAAATGAGGCTTCCCAGAGACCTGGCATGGGTGTTTCATGGTAAAAGAACAAGATTGAAAATCCTCATCTCTTACATCTTACCTGAATGCAGCTTAAATAATCACCAAACCCCAATGACAATATGCTCCTGGAGAACTATTTTAAAGTTGTAGGTTCATGTTCCTGTAACCGAGTGGGAAATGGAGAAAAAATGTTAAAAGTCTACCCAGCTCTTCCCAAGCCTCAGAGCAGAGTCTTGTCCTCACAGTGTAACCAGCTATTAGGGGGAACATCAGGGTTCTGACAACCCTCACCGAGAGAGTCACCCACCACCAATATACCAAGGGGCACTGAGAAGCAGAAAAGGAGATTATTCAAGGTGGCCACCTTGGGAAGAAGAGAGAAAAAGGAGACTACTAGCCTTGGAAGGTCCCCAGATAGACAAGGGCAAGCTGGCAGGTCGCTAGGCATAGCCCCCTCCCTTCCAACCAGTATCTTTTAAAAACAGAAACTGAAACTTCAAGACGCTTGTTTGCTGGGCCCTGAGATTCTAATGTTTGTTACCTCTGCAGAAACAGATCAGGAGACAGAGGTAGGAAATTCTTCTATTCAGGGTGATGTAAGAGAACAGGGCCCAGCAGAGAGATCCTAACAGAATCAAGGTTAATATGTAAGAAAATCTAATGGCAGAGAGCTTGTCCCAGCCTGTAACAAAACTAAACCTACAGCCTCTAAAAGCAAGAGAAGAATGTTCATGCACACATGGCTAAGCTCGTAAAGGGCTTTCCTAGATCCTGACCTTCCTGTACTTCCTGCTCTCAGGAGCGCCTTCTGTTGTGTTAATAGATTATTATTATTCATGTGTCCCCAGTTCTGGTCTTTGTTCTGGGTCACAAGAACCAGGAGATATCACTCAGCAAGTGCCTTGAACCTAGAACCCAGGCTTGGAGGAAACTGGATGAAGATGTCCGACTCTTTTAGATCATGGACCTGTCTCTAAGGCACTGGATGCTCTCAGAGGCCAAACTCTACAGCCTGAGGAAATCAAGTCAAGCTCTCCCCTGTGAAGAAGGGTCAGGAGTGACAAAGATTGGAAGTTCTTGTGGGGTCTGCAATCGCAGGCAGCACACAGACACAGGGTCTCCCCTCTCTGTACCATATATAGTTTTTTTTTAGCTTTCTGGGGTCTTACCAGAACCCCTTGTAGACCACAAAAATGCCTTCTATAATTGACATCTGATAGTCAGAAGCAACAGGGAGAGACACACCTTATGTTGCCACCAGCAGAGTAATCTTTTAAGGATCTCTCCTACCTCAGATAGACAAGGGTCCTTGACTTCACGATGGAAAAGAAATTTGGGGCAAGCCAGTATGACGAAGGGTTGGGGTGAACTTGTTCATTTATTTAAAACTTTATTGTAAAAATACTTGTAAATAAAGAAATTGTGCTACAGGATGAGTCAGACCAAAGTCTATCCACCTCAATGAACAGCTATAGAGTAGCCATTCTAAAGCATCACATGAAGTTTTACACTTTTGCTATGTTATATTTTTATGCACTGGTCCATCACATTTAAAAAGCATTGAAAAATCAATGACAGAGTTAAAACCAGAAAAGCAATTAGGTGTGTAGCCTCTTTCATAACTCATGTGTCTGTTACCTAGAGGAACGAATCTGTGGGCGTCTTTACCATGGGCATATGTTGTGTTCTGTGGCTTAAGTTACATTGATTACTGAGTGTGATGTTAACAGCGTTTAAAGGGTAAAGAATGTCCTTTTGCAAGCAGAGATGTAAGGGGGTTTGTGAGAGTGAGTCTTTGGATTTAAGAAGGAGAGTTACAAACTCTAGGTTGCAGGCTAGTAAGCACAGTCCAGTTGTCACCTGTAACATCACCAAGGTGTCCTTAAGGAAGCACATGCTGCCTCTGCAGGTAGATTGGCTCTGTCAGCCATGAAAATAAACCACTTTCTAAGGCCTAGGGCTTGGCCTTACCATGTCCGCAGACTCTGCCTTTCTGCCCTGCCTTGGTCTCTGCACACAAATCCCCTCTGTTCCTTAGCTCACCTCCAGATGCCGACAATACGGAGGAGGTGGTAAACGACATGTAAATTGCTGGTAGGCTGCGCAGCTTAGTGAATCGGCTTTTCCTAAGTATGTCCACTCGACACTTGGCTGACTCCATGGATACGGAACTCCAGGAATTGATGGTCACTCTGGAATTCTGTGAAATACGCTGAGCATAAGCAACTGACTTGCTTTGGTTTTTTTGTTGTTCTTGTTTTGTTTGTTTGTTTTTGTATGAGGGTCTTTTCCTCATGTATGTCTGTGCACCATGTGCACGCAGTGCTCACGGAGGTTTTAAGAAGCCATTGAATCCTCTGGAATTGGAGTCATAGATGGTAGTGAGCCCCCATGTGGGTGCTGGAACCGAACCCAAGACCTCTGGAAGAGTAGCCAGTTCTCTTAACCTCAGAGCCATCGCTCCAGCCCCCTGACGTGTTTTTAAATTCATCTGTAATGATTCATATAGACAATTGGGAGTCAATCCTATAGTCTGAGGTCCAGCACATCTCTGAAACAAGGCACGGGTGGCATGCTTTCTGCCATACACACCACACCCTGTTGTAAGCACCCATGTGACCTTCCACTCCCTAAGTGGACATTGCAGTGGGGTTTGTTCTGACTGTACACCATGCTCTGATGTCACCAGCCTGTCACTGCAGGACAGTCAGTGCTCAAGGAATGAGACCTCTGACACAGAACAAGGTGCTTTCTGAGACCTGCGTGGCAAGCTCTGCTTGGATGTGTTTGTCAGTCCCTCACAGCTGACTCTCTGTGTTCAGAGTGAGTAAAGGCTCAAGAGCCATTTTTCCTCCATTTTAGACCAGCTCAAAGTATTTTACACTTTTCTTAACATGCTTATTGGTATACTGGAGTGGCTGGTGCCAATGGAGAGATTTTTTTTTCTTCTTCATGACACATGAGTAAATTCTGTCCTATAAGAGGAATTCAGCCTACACCAGTTAACACAGACTATCGAAGGCTCTGTTTCGAGTGGCCACTGGGAGCTCTGGTATTGCTGCCTGTAAAATATGCGAGCATTCTGAAGCAGGAGAGCATTCTCCGTGCTGCAACAGAGATCCTCAGGACAGGACAGCCACCTCCATCCTTGTAAGTGGCCGCTCCAGGTGGTCCAGTGTCCGGAGTGTCCCTGGTGTAGCAACAATGGCTTAGAGAAGAAAGCCCAGGTTCTTTCATGGACCACGCCTTCAGTCTTTCAAAGCTACAGGGAGGACCTGCAGTAGCTTTCTGCAAACAGTCCTGCCTCCTCCAATCATCTGCCTACCGAGAAAGCAGAGACCTTCAAACAAGGCAGCTCAGTCCTTCTCCTACCTCTAATGCTATCACAGAGTGTTCAGACTAACATTCTCTCTCCTACTTCATCTCCACTGCCGCCCCTCACTAACCCCTTCCAGGGGACCACAGGTTCATGATCCCAGGAGGGCTCGCCTAGAAGGTCACCTCCTCAGAGAAGCCTTCCAGCCTTTTCCTTTCACATTATCCGGTCTCACTTTTGATCCAAGCACCCACGAGTTCTCAGGACCTTCTCATCCACAAACATCCCTTTCCCTTGCAGGAAGGCTCAGACCACTGGCCTGCCTCATGTGTGTAGAATCTACCAAGCCTGGATTCCTCTCCAGTGGCCCCCAGTCTAGAATTACAGCCAGGGCACCAGCCTGCTTCTGGAACAAGTGTTAGCATTTTGCTCACAGTAGCTCTGGAAATTAGATGCTACCCCCAAACCCCGTGATTCAGTCAGCAGCATGAGAAGGCTGGGTCAGGAACACAGGGCTCTCCTTTCTTCTGAGAGATAGCAGTGTTCAAAAGACTGGGGTCACTGAGGAGAGTTGAGTGGCAGTCCTGAGAACTGACCTGCATGCTGGAAGCCGACCCTCCCCGGAACCATGCCAACTGTGACATTGAACAACCCAGGCGATCACCCAGCTTTGGAAAGGAGGTGCCACCTAGCTCTGGGATTGTCGTGTAGCTAGTGCTGGGATGGAGCTGGATTTCCCTTTTCAAAACAAAGACAAACACACTCCTCTGGGAAAGCCATTCTGGGAGAGGCCACATGTATCAGAGGTCCCACTTCCGTGCCAAGTATTCAAAGCCCGTGGCCTGGCCCGCTTGCTTCAGCAGTTCCTGGCAGAGTACACGGGCATTCTCCAGCTTTGAAATTTAATTGCCTACCATAGCCATGAAGCCCATTTCCAAGGCAGAAAAAGAGAATTGAAAGGAAAAAAAAAGAATAAGAAAGAAGAAAAGCCACATGAGTTGTAGAAGTTCTCACGGAAGCAGCTAAGATGAGCTGGCTGCTGCGGTTGACGGTCAGCCTTTGGGGGAGGCCAGTTTTTTATAAGCCAGTCCCAGAAGCTGGCGTTCAGAAGAGGAAGAGCAACAAAGACAGCTCTGTCAGCAACAAGAAAATGGAAGTCACGGGCAAAACCAGAAAACACTGTCCCCTGGAATCATCGTGATCTGCAGGACAATGGCACCAAGCTCTCACGACCAGGAGTGGACACTGGTGGCCGTGCCGGGGTCAGGTGGACTCATGGATTTAGCATTGTTCTCATTTCTAAGCAGCAAACTTGTCTTAACCTCTTTTCTGTGCCCCAGTTTAAAAAAAAAAAGAAAAAGAAAGAAAAGCTTTCTTTTTGTTTCCCTCAGACAAACACAGCTTCTCAATGAGCTACCCTCTCCTGCAGACAGACCTCTTAGTGTAGACCGGTCCACTCTGGGTGAGTTTGTGTTTCTGTTGCTTGAAGTGAGCACTTTCTTAGAGAAAGGAGGGTGGGTGGGTGGAGGGAGCAAAGCTGCTTGCTGCCCCTTGTTTCTCATATTGGTGCCTCAATTTCAGCCTCAGCTTCAAAAAATACGGTAGGGCTTAGTCCAGAGGACATGGATCCCAGGTTTGACTCCACCGTAGCTGTTTAGGGCTCGGGGAGTGCATGTGTGCAGACAAGTTGTCCTGCATCCATCTACGAGAACTTCTTAGCTCTTTGACAAGTTTAGGAGGTTGTCTGGCAAAAGGACACAGTCTGCTAACATCTCAAGTTCAATGGCAATAAACAAGTTAGGAGACTCGGCTACTATGGCAGAATTGAAATCAGCAGGCTTCATTTGGGGGCTTGGAATGAGGAATGAGATCTTAAAATTATATAAGTAAAAGAAATGAGCCTTGAGGTTATTTTTTTTTTTAAGATGAATCATTTCTCAAAAAGTCCATCGTGGAAAGTGACGGCAGCCAGCTGCAGACACAGAAGGACATACTGTAAACCCACCGCGGCAGGAATAAGGAGGCACAAAGGACACACAAGCCCCGACATCTGGCTCTCAGAATACTGAGACAGTGGAGTCCAAGAAATTAAAATTGCCCTAGGAGCCTCAGGGTGGGAAAAGGAAAGGGCTGAGGGGTCCCCAGAAGGACGTCTCTCTCAGTGCTGGCAAGCTGACAGACCGGCTGGTAATAGAGTGGAAACAAGGATGGCCCAGGGATGGTGGGACCAGACCTTCTCCAGGGCTGTTCAGTTATTCAAGTCTCTGCTCTTTGTTTAAACTAAAACTTCATCTGAAGACCCCAAACATGGACTTGGGGAGCAGGGGGAAGACCCCAAGCATGGACTTGGGAAGCAGGGGGAAGGGGGCAGTTGACCTCTTTCTCTTTCTAATGTAGCTACACTGGAAACAAACAAACAGTTTTCACTGTTGCTTGTTTTCTGAGGGCAGGTCACCGGGCTCGATGTGAGGGCTACTGGAGCCCAGACTGTCCCTAACTGTTCCAGGAACAGTGCTAGCTATCTGATAGGCACTAAGCACGCCATGTAGTCCGATAGAACTCAGGCCTGTCTTAGTAATTCTACTTCTTGTCCAGGTTCTGGCTACCACCTTTATTTTACCAGCGGGCTCAGCCACTACCTAACTAACACAAAGACCAGCCCTTCTAGTAGGGTCCAGGTCAAAGGAAAACAGGGAAGAAAGAGAGGATGGGGGAGGAGAGAAGAAGAAAAAAACTACTTTTTTTCAATAAGTCATTCATTTTTAATGGTTGCTGTATTCCACTCTGTGCCAACCCATGCTAGGTACCAGAAAGATACCTATGGGCGAAGTGTCCCTCCACTGCGAGTCTTTCAGAGCTTCTGGGATGATGTTGCCCACTAAAACATACCATTCAATGCAAGGAGAGCATGAGATCCAGGTTCCAGCAGGGCTGCTGGGAATGGGGGAGCTCGGGTGTAAGTGTTAGTGACTCTGGCACTTCTATGTGCTTGGTTCTAGGAAGGATTTTTATGGGTCACCTAACTCCTCATGCAAACCCAATAGAGCAGGAGCTGCTGTAACATCATCTAGGCTCAGGGTGACAGGCCTTCCCAGGAGCCCAGAGTCCATGCCCTGCTGCATACAGCAGTGTGGCCCCATGGGAGATAGTGGCTATCTCAGTTGTATTTCTATTGTGGAGATAAAACACCAAGACTAAGGCAACTTATAAGGAAAGGTTTGCTCTGGGAATGTGGTTCCAGAGAGTTGGTGTCCATAATGGCAAAGAGAAGGCATGGCTACAGGAGTAGCTAAGAGCTCACAGCTCAAACTGGAAGCAGGAGGCAGAAAGATACTGGGGATGACATGGGTGTTTTCAAACCTCAAAACCCACTCCCATCGACATACTTCTTCCAGCAAGGTCACACCCCTAATCCTTCCCAAATAGTTCTATCCACTGGTGATGAAGCATTGGCACATATGGGCCTATGGGGGCCATTCCCATTCCATCCACCACTGTGGGCATGGGCCAGGCTAGCCTAACCACCCTGCTCTTGTCCCTTCTCAGTCAGATTCGTGCCTTCACACATGGATGCAGAATGCATGGATCAGCCATCTGGTTCATGCCTTCTCTCAAGTACACAGATATGCACAGATGCAACAGGAAGCTCTATTCTCGTATGTTTCCACTCTCACAGTGCATAAGCAAGGACTTCCTTCAACTATGTTCTCTCCTATTCACACTCTCTCATGCTGTCTCATACCTTTATACACACTCTCACACACTCTTGCACACTCTCACACACCCTCACACATTCTCACACATTCCCACATACTCTCACACACTCCCACACCTTCCCACACACACTCTCACACACACACACATACATTTCCACACACTCACACATACTCCCTCACATTCCCACACACATTCACACACTCATGCACTCACACACATTCACACACACTCACACACATTCACACACACTCCCACTCCCACACACTCTAACATTCCCATACACCCCCATTCTCACATATTCTTTTTTTTTTTTTTTTTTTGCTTTATGGAAAATTTATTGCAGCTCTCTAACCATAGATTACTTTTTCTTCTCAACATCCTGCTCCGCAGCCTCCTTCGCCCTCTTTGCCCGGATGCCAAAGAGCCGGGCGTTGGCACGGGCCATGCGGAGACTGGCAAATGCCTTGAAGTTCTTCTCTTCTTCCGTGATGACTCTGGCCTTTTCCTTTTTGAACACATTGCGGATGGGCATCACGGGTCCTGTCAGCTGGGTGGCCAGTTTAAGTTCTTCAGCGGAACTGTCTCCCTTCTTCGGAGCCGAAGGCTTCCTGGGGAAAAGTATGAGCTTGGAGCGGTACTCCTTCAGGCGCTGCACGTTGGCCTGCAGTGACTCCGTGGATTTGTTTCGCCTCCTTGGGTCCACAGAGATGCCGATGGTGCGAGCCATTTTCTTGTGGATACCAGCCACCCGGAGTTCCTCCAGGCTGAAGCCCCTGCCAGCCCGGACCTTGGTGTGGTATCGAACCGTAGGGCACCTCACGATCGGCCTGATGGGACCGGACGCGGGACGAGGGGCAATGCGGCGCGCTTTCGCCTGCCGGGCCTTGCGTCTGCGGATCTTGCGAGCCGGCTGGTTGAACCACGTGTCCACTCGCTGCTGCCAGTCCTTGTGGAAGTGGGGCTTCAGGATCATGCCATTCCGGCTGGGCGCCATGGCTGCCTCCCAGACAGGAGAACGGCCGAGCGGAAAGGCCTCACATATTCTTATACTCACACACCCTCAAACATACTCTCACATTTCTACTGTACACATTCTCTCCTTTCTCTCTCTCTCTCTCTCTCTCTCTCTCTCTCTCTCTCTCTCTCTCACACACACACACACACACACACACACACACACAGAGAGAGAGAGAGAGAGAGAGAGAGAGAGAGAGAGAGAGAGAGAGAGAGAGAGAGAGAATACAGAGAGGAGACAGAGAGAGAGGCACACTCATACCCCACCCCTTACCATTTTGTTCCCAGATTCTGAGGGGACTCTCATGCTCAAGCCCTCCAAACTTTGCCCATCTCTTTCTCTCCCAGTCTAAATGCTCCATCAGGATGTCAGCCTTGCCCTCTCCTTTCACGTGCCCAAGTGGCATTTGACTTGTTCCTTGAGTTCATGAGTTTGGTCAAAAGCAAAGGCATTGAACCTGTAGCATGGAAAGATGCCTGCTGACAGAAAGGCTTTGGGAAATTGAATCCCTTCCTCTTCCCCTCTGTGATGCCTGCTTTTAGTACTCTCATCCAAGACTCCCTGTGACAGGGGGTACCACCTGCTCCAGGTACATAAGCCAGACTAATGGGCCCCAGATCTGCTCACATATTCTCTAAAATTGAACCAGCTTCTTTTAATATAACTAGGGCCACCCATATCTCAGCCCATCTTTGTTGCCAGCATATACCTTCTCTTCTTGGCATACTGTCATAGCCTCCCACTGTCCCTGCATACGTCAGAGTGCATCTACCTACATATTCTCTAGTAGGGAAGCCAGTGAGAGCCTTTGTTACAGAGATGATCTAACAGATATGATCACTCAGTCTATAGCCAAGTGAAAGCTTTTATTTCAGGCGATTGAGACCCCTATACTCAGGTATTTAGGACCCAAATGTAAAGCCGAGTATTTAGGGTAAAGGTTTTTTAAAGGCCAAACGACATTCTGGTATATCTCTTGGCAGATACGGGGAGAGATTTTGTACAAGCAAGCAGTTTAACAGAAGATAAGATAAGCAGCTAGTTGGAGAGGGAGGTTTGCACAAGCCTGCAGTTTCATAGAACCTAGGGTAAGTTAGCTGAGGCATCTTGACCTTGGAATCCTAGAATAGAGTTGGGTAATTTTCCATGGGACTCTCTATCAGGGAGATCAAATTCTAGTCAAACCTGAAATGGCCTTAGCAAGGATATAAGATGGAGGAACCCCTGCATTCTCTTGCCTTGTTACACTTGGACTCTGCAAACCAGATCATGGGGCTCCCTGTTAAATATCCTCCCTAAGAATCCACTCAGACTTGCCTGGCAACCACTGACAACCAGGCTAAGTCAGATGGCGTTTTCCCCTTCTTAGCACATGACTCTCTCCCTCTCTAATGCTCAGTAAAGTTTGTACAAGTTCTTGGTTCTGGGATTACTTGACTTGGCCTTCGGAGCTTTAGCAGGGCAGGTTCTGCCTCCACTCCCACCCCTCAACTTCCCCTTTGTGGCAGACCTGCTGTACATGTCTGTCCAGTGCCTGAGCAGATGTGACGCCACTAAGAGGTGCAGCAATAATGGGCCATGAAACTGGGAAAGATGGAGTTCTGGGGTTTCCATGGTGTTGAATGAAAAGATCAGGAATGGAGAGGGCGATGCTGGCTGACACCCTGGGATGGATTTTACTCTGGGCTCAACTTGCTGCAAGGTCCCCTGTCACCAGTAAGTTTAAGCTGCTATCGAAATGAGCTGGTCCAAGGAATGACAGATATTTGGGAGACACTGATGTCTCCCTCCAAAAGCCTGACATTCTTAGCAGCAGCTTAGTACTCCCATGTGCTGGCTGTCCAGGAGTTTCTCAAAAGCTCATGAGGCCAGAAAGTTAGCACTATGGCACTCTCCTGAACCCTAGAAGAACTGGAGAAGCCGCTAAGAAAGATGCCAAATGGGGGACCCATCTAAGAATGAGTCAGGACAGTGCTGATGTTATGTCAGCAGCTGCCAGAGAGACAAAGGGCTTGATTCTTTCTGGCTTTAAAAAAAAAAACCGAATATTTCATTCCTCTAAGATATCAATTGCCCATAGTAGGCATTGTTCCTTTTCCTTTAAAAATTGATTCCAAATAAAAACATATAGAATAAAAAATAATAAAAACTAACATGTAGTGGTTACATATATTTATGGGGTATTTATGGGGTACAGAGTAGTGTTTCGATACACACACACACACACACACACACACACACGTGTTTGTGTGACAGTCTGATGGATACCTGGTGTGCTCATCACCTGAAAACACTTGAGATAGCCAGCTTACAAAGAGAAAATTGTTGGCTTGGTTCACAGTTTTGGAGACCTCGGCCCATGATCGGCTGGCCTCATTGCTTTGGGCCTCTGGAAAGACAACATATGTGGATAGTGTTTGCCAGGAAAAACTGTTCATCTCATGACCAGGAAGTAAGAAAGAGGGAACAGGGAAAACCCAGGGCCCACAATCCCTCTCAGGCACACTCAGTGACCTGAAGACCTCCACTAGTTCTGACCTTTTAGAGGTTCCCCCTACCTTCTGGAGACCAAGTTTACCACATAGACCTTTAAGGCCATGTTCTGCGGCTGCCATCATGCAGGGCCTGAGCCTGCAGTGTCCACCATTGTGGTGGTAATATTGACTTATGTGCACGTATCTTCCTCCCTGACCCCTGGATAAGCATCTGAGAGAGGCAGGAAGTTATCAGATTATTCTTCTGCTGGGGACCAATTCCGTGCTGGCAGATGCGGGAGAATGCTCAGAGGACTCTCGGAACCACAGGGAGGTCCTGCTCCTCCTGTCTGATGGAGCTGAGTCCCTCCCAGAGCTGGCCTTAAGGTCAGCAGCAGCAGCAGCAGCAGCAGCTCTCTCCACCTCTAGCCTAAGTCTCCTCAGTGACCCAGGAGCTGGCCTTTTTCTAGATGGAAACCCCTTGGAATTCCAAGTTCCCATCTTATGAAGGCTGCAAACCTTGACATGCCTTTCCTCAGAGCTCCAGAAGAAGCCCTTAAGTCTAATACTGGACTCGCCAACTCTGCCATGCCTGAAGTGCTCTCCATGTCTAGGTAAAGAGTAGTTCAACTAGACCACATGGGATGTGTGTAGAACAAGTTTCTTGAAGAAAGGGGCTTGAATGCCAGCTCACATCCACAGATACTATCTGCCACACTCTGGGAGCACACTTCCATAGTTGTTGTCCTTGCTGGGCCGGTACTGGGCTAAACCCACTTCACCTTTGCAACTTCCTGGGCTTGGCGCTGTACTTTATACTGAAGCCTACTCAAATACATCATCGGTCCGTAGTAAAAGTCCTCCTCCTATAATGACCCAAATCTTTAGATGCTCAAGTCTCTTACATCAAATGCCACCGTATTCATATATAACCTATGTAGACCTTACTCTGAGCTTTAAACCATAATGTCATTCTATGGAGATACCTGTGTGGTGTCATTTAAGGAACAGTTAAGAAAAAGTCCATGCATGCTCAGTGCAGGTGTGGTCATTTTTCATTACTCCCCGCCTGCCTTTGGCAAAGTCTGTGGACGAGGAACCAGCAGACATGGGAGTCTGACCGTATACTAGCCACCATTGTTTCTGCTGGTGACTACCTAGGTGTGTGTGTCTTCTCAAAGGGCTGTCTCTTCATTCTTATCTCTAAAATAACCAGAATATCCCTTGATAGTGAAGAGATTTGAAGACAAAGCTGGGTTCTCTCCATTTGGTGTCATCTGTGGTCTGCCACAGCACTGCACACCCAACTGTTCTTTTGACCCTCTGGAGACTCACCTGTAGAGAAGTTGGTGGGCCCCAGGGACTCTCCATCCCTTAGGAGCTGTGCCTGGGGTCAAGGTGGCACCCAGGCTTCAACTGACTAGGGACCAAGAAGGGTGTTTAATAAAGACTTTGTTATTGAAATTTGTCCTTATCAGTGTGAAAGAAGAATGGCCCATGGCAGGGAATAAAGGAGCCATGGTGACGCCAGCCAACTAATCCTGGTGACTGAGAGGTTTTCCAAAGGGGGAGCTTGTGAAGGAACATCGGGGATCTTCAGTCTCAATAGCTGCTGGGAGCATGGTGAAGAGAGGAACTGGACATGAGGCAGACAGCAGCAAAGGCTCTGGACACTCTGCCTTGTCGGTGTCTTGCTGTCACTACAAGGCTGGCCTCAAGGGGTGATGGCTGCTGTCCTTTCTCCCTCTGGGTTCTGCTGTTAACACCTGACCATCTTAGACCTGCGGCCATTTGTGGAAATGGATTCTGAGCAACATGGATCTAACTCGTTTCAGTAAAAACCACCCTAGTCAAGAGGTAGACCTCTCTGAGCCCTTGTCTTCTCTTCTACAAGATGTAGATATGCATGTTTGGTCAACAACCTGATCTAGAATGGGCACCTAACCACTGTTCACCAGCCCTTATGACAATCTTCATTACCTGAGGAACCTGCAGGTTGATAGGGCAGTGTCTTTAAGAAGCTCCATCTTCAGTCCCCGTGGCTGTGGCCTCTGAGGGCAACCGTGACTAAATTTAAGTCTGGGGTTTAAAACAACATGAAGTAATGCTCCATGGGGATGGCTTCATGTCTGCAGAGCTTTGGGGTTTTACAGAACCAAATTCCTCGGTGGGCAGGTCCATTTGGAGAGCCTTCCTTTGTCCCACCAGGCCTGTTTCTATGGTTACATTGGGATGAGGATGGGTCAGGTGGAATGGATATTTGACCTTTCAGGCGTAGACCTAGTTACCACCAGTAGTCTGGGGAGCACTTTGCTTCCCCAGGGAGACTAGACATCTCGACACTGACACTTGGCTTTCCCAGTAGAGAAATTAGATGAATGTCTGCCAGGAAGCAATACTCATCCTGTAGCTTCAGAGTCATCTCTCTCTCTGAGGGCTGTGGAGCTATCTATCCCTTTAAGACCAGTGAGCCTCCTGGGAAATGGCAGGAGGGAGCAGCAAACAGGAAGGGATTCTCTGCTGCCTAGGGGACCAAGAGGAGGTGGTGCTGAAGTCACAGCAAAGCTGAGCACTCCAAAATAGCTTTGTCTAATTTGAAGGGAAACCAGGCAGCTTCCTCTGACTCTGAAGGCTGGATTGGTTCAGGCCGGGTTGAAAGAGACTCCTCTCTCCTGAGGTGCCTGAGGCTAGGAGACAACCAGGTGTTAACCAGATGTCAGCAGCAGCATTAGCCCACACCTCATGGATTCATCATAACTGAGTGCCCTGGGCTCTGTTATACAGGCTAGGGATAAAACTCAGAATGAGTGTAAGGTCAGTTAATGCTAGAGAGAATTTAAAATTTGCCGTGGTTTGAATGTGAACTGACCCCTGCAGCCTTGTATGTTTGAATGTGTGGTCCTCAACTGGTTGAACTGTTTGGGGAGGTTGTAGAACCTTTAGGAGGTGGACATTTCTGGAAAAAAAGTGGGTCATGGGGGGAAGGGGCAGGTCCAGATGTCTATAGTCTAGTCTTGCTCCAATCCAGTCTTTACTTCAAGTCCCATTGGGATGTGAGCAAGCAGTTGTCACCTGCTCCTGTCATTGCAGAGGATCTGAGAGACAAGAAAGTCCTGCAAGAATGGGACCAAGGCCTCAGATCCATGGAAACTGGCGAGGCCTTCCTTTGGTCCACGCATGGATGTTGACAGAGTACACAGAAAGCACTGAGGGGCAGCTTCTGGATGGTCATGGCCTGAGACTGCTTCCCTACAAAGATGTCTCACTGAGTCTACCTACTCCCTCCTCCTGTGCTGTGCACAATAAACACATTCCGGGTTGTTGTGTAGTTGGTGTTGTTCCATCAGAGTGCTGGGGCTGTTGCAGTAATAAACCAGTGCATGTGCGTCTTGGGCCATGAGTGGACTTTGGGTTGCAGCAGCTGCAGAGTACTGTAAGCTGAGCTCAATGGGCCCTTCTGGTGGGAGTTCTCAACATCAGAAAGAAATGCAGATAGCTGAGGGAGGCCCAGCTCATGAGGTTTCAAAGGACTCTACTAGGATCTGGGCCAGGGGCCATTCATCTTATATTCTGGCAAAGAGTCTACTGCTTTCTGCCTGTGCTCTGAGAAGTTGTGTGAGGCGTTTGAATCCCGTGAGCCTTGAGATTCATGTTCCACTGAACAAGTCATGTTCACACAGTCCTCTGCAGACATGTCTTCCCCACTGCAATAGACTGTATCCCTGAACACTGTGAGCCCAAACAAACCCCTACTCCTTTAAGTCCATGTCTGTCAGGGTTTTTTGTCACAGTGAGAGGAAAGGTAAAATTTTAATACAGTTAGACCTCCACACCCATAGGTTCTCTATCCCAGACTCAATCAACTGAGGATCAAAAATATCAGAATACAAACATGTCAAGCTGGATAAGGGAACACTAACGAGGTTTCAATTCTACACAAAGAACCATAGGTAGCTGAGGAGAGCTGAGAGTGCCACAAGTCGTCTTTCCCAAGGATGAGCACACAAGTTGCCTGTCTACTGCCAAAGCATCAGCCCTGAAAACATACATACAAGTAATATTACATGGTCTGAGCAGGCTATATTTAGGAAGGAATATGCATACATAAACACATATGTGTGTGCAATAACTATTAGTGAGGAAAGAAAGCTAGATGCGGCTGTTACAAACGGCATAAAAAGATGGGAAAACAGCCCCGAGCTTGAGGCCAGTCACATACAGGACAGGGACAGGCTTCTCCATGTATCCAGCAGGCTTCTTCCACCTCCTTGTGGGACACTTGGTCCCAGATCAGGAAAGTCATTCAATTGGTTGTCCATTGTCTAGTCGCTGCTTGGAATGGGGCCATGGGACCCTCAGACCCCATCAGACTCTGTCAGACTCATCACCTACCTGAAGACAATCAATGAAGTGTGGTTAGAACCTGACCTGGCTGCCCATGGTCAGTCAGCCTGAGAGGGAGAGAGAGAGAGAGAGAGAGAGAGAGAGAGAGAGAGAGAGAGAGAGAGAGAGAGAGAGAGAGAGAGAGACCTAGACAGTCCTGGCTGGTTTGGAGTTGCGGGGTGGACAAGAATCCCCAGCAGGTCATTTTAACTGTGGTGGAGGAGGTGGAACATTTTGCAATATTTCTATCACAATAAAGATAGCTGAATTTCTCCTTTTGGAGCTCCTTAAGTGGGTGGTTCTCTTGAAAGAAAATGCCAAACTGGCATCCAGGGGGACTATGCCTCCGATGCAAATATTGTTTCCACCCCACTTGCTTTAACTCAAACTAGGGGCTTTGAATACTTAGTGCTTTTGAGATCAAAGACTCAGGCAACCTTGGAGAAACATCACACCTGGCATCACAACCTCCACAGTAGCGGGTCTTCCTGGGGTACAGGTTCTCCACTGTGATTCGTACAGTAACCAAGAGCAGCTTGGGGAAGAAAGGGTTTATTTGGGTTGCACTTCCACATTGTAATCTGTCATTGAAAGAAGTCAGAATGGGCACTCAAACAGAATAGGAACCCAGAGGCAGGAGCTGATACAGAGGCCATGGAGGGGTGCTGCTTACTGACTTGTTCCCTATGGCTTGCTCATCTGCTTTCTTATAGAACCCGGCCCACCAGGGGTAGCATCACCCACAGTGGCCTGGGCCCTCAGACATCAATCCCTAATTAAGAGAATGCCCTAGAGACTTGCCTGTAGCCTGATCTTAAGTGGGGATTTTCTCTATTGAGCTCCCTCCTCTCTGATGACTTAGCTTGGGTCTAGTGGCATAAAACTAGCCAACATAACTGCCTTGGGAGAGAAATATATGAAGATTGGCAGCCAAGGGGCCAGCAGTGTTAGCCTGGGAGATCTGCTAGCTCTGGATATGGGGAACTGTCCTGGGTCTGCAGCAGAATATCGGAACACCGGGTCTACTGGAGGTAGGTGGCTTCCAATTATCTGGGATCTGCCACTCTCGTGACTTTGTCACTGTCTCTTTCCCTACCAGGCTACCAAACAGCCAGCTGACCCCTGAAGGCTGATGAAGTCAACACAGAGAGGACAGACGCACAGCATGGAGGTGAGACTCCTACCACAGACCTGAGGCTTCCGTGTCTGAGCTGTGCGTTTGGACTCTGGTTCTGTGTCCCAAGGGACTTTCCCTTTGTGCCGAAGCAGTATGGGCTAAGGTCCCTGTCTGTTCTGATAATTATTCTCAACAGGCTCAAAGAGTCCTTTACTTCCTTTGCTTATGTCTATGACCAAACACCTGACCAGGAGCAATTTAAAGGAAGGGGGTGTTGGGGAGTTATTTGGCTCCTAAGTTGTGAGTCTACCATGATGCAGAATATGCGACAGCAGGAGTGTAAAAGCAGCCGGTCACATTGGGAACTCAGTCAGGAAACCCTGAGATCCATTAGCCCTCTCGGTTGTGTTTGGTCCCCAAGCCCAGCCCACGTACTGTGCCGCCCCACCCACACCCCTCTTGACACTTCAGCTAACCCAGCCTTGGAACTCCCACACAGACGTGCCCAGAGGTTTGTCTCCAAGGTGATTCTTGAATCTGCTACATTGATGGTCATTATTAATCACCACAAGGTGTAATGACCCCCACATAAGCAGATATTTACACTTGCTATAAGAGATTATTAGGAAGCAGGTGTACAAGGAATATTAAGGAAGGAGAGAGGGAGGGAGGGAGGGAGGGAGGGAGAGAGGGAGGGAGGGAGTTAAAGGTCTTGGAGGCAGACTAAATTCTGCAATCACTTGGCTGGTCGTACTAACAGATGCTGTGTTTGTATCAGCAGAAGAAAGGGCCGTGACTCTCAACCAAGCTAGTCGGTTTTAAACCTTACCTACTTCCTAATGACTTAGGTTCAAGAGTTTTAGAGTTCACTGCCTTGGCACCCAGAGTTTCCTTGTCCACTCTTTGAATAGACCTCCAGAGGTTGATGGGCCTGACATATCTTTGGCACTTATTGGATTTTACAAGGTAGTGGATCTGACTTTGGAAGCTGACCAGATATTCCAAATCAGTGGCCGCTCAGGGGAGCTGTCTTGGAATAGAGACTTGATAAGGTCACTTTGAATGCCTGACTCCAGAGAGAATCAAGAGAAGACGTCAGAACGTTAGAAACTGCAAAGTGATCAAGGTCTCTGCCAAGGACCCTCAGGGTGCCCTCCAGCCTGACCTGTTCTGCCCACAGATTCTATGATTCACATTCTCTCTGCCTCACCCTGTCTGAATAATAACAGGCATTGGTCTCTTTTGTTTAAAACAAAAACCTTCCCTTCTTCAACAAACATTTGTGGGAAAATCTTGGACTTAATGACACTAAATAAGCAAATATTTCCCAGCACAGAAAGCCCAGAAACTGTGATGTATCATTTCTTCTTTAGGCTTAGAGGCTTGAGCGGGATTCCCCAGCACCCAAATGAGATCTGTGTCCCATGACAAGTCTGGCAGAGAGGACTGTAGGAGTTTAAAAGAAGGAAGGATGGAGGCCAGTTGATTCTAGGGGAATTAAGAAACCCCCTGAAAGCAGGCAATATTTTCACTGGGTCTCAAAAACCACATAGAAGCTCAACAGATGAAGGAAAAAAGAATGTCTGGGTTGGACATGCAGGGTAACATCCAGAGACGCACATAGATGTTGCTATTGGGGTGGGAAGAGATAAACAGAGCAAGAAAAAAGTCTAAGGCCCAGAAAGAACACAGAAAGGATCCTCATTGCCTGAGAGATGAAAATTCCAAGGGAGCTTTTGGGGAGGCAATTTGGTGACATCTGTTCAAGTGTGAGGTGAACATGATGTGTGCCTCAGAGGCTCCCGCTTTGTGACACAAGTCTGTAGACATTAAAAACAAAAGCACCACTGTCACAGGCTGCACTCACGTTACACCAGCATTTAGAAGAGTATAAACAGCAGAGTAGCTACTTATGAAGAAGCCAGTTAAATAAGATGTGAGGTTCCAAGGGACAAGAAGGAAATCTGAGGGAAAGTCCCAGACGCTGCCTAAGAGATGGTGTGTTATGCCCAGAAGTCCTACGCCTTGGTCTTTCCCAGTTCCTGGCATGTGACCCCTGACAGCAGTGTGATCTTCACTTACAAATGGATTTTGGATATGAGTGAGATGGATGGTGGATGGTGCCTGGCAGCCCTCGGGCAGCTTCAGGATTGGAGGATTGGGGCTTCCGCCCCCGCCCCTCAACCTCCAGAGATGCAAATGGGTTTGGAGGGTAAGTTGATCCCACCACCCAATAATTTAATCAACCAATCCTGAAAACTCCCAGAAAGGACAGAGTTCAGAGATCTTCCAGGTGGCAAACGGGGAGGATCCCAGGCAAAGGTGTGGGAACTTCCCACTCCTCCATATTGACTGACCTGGATATCTGTCCAGCCAGTTATCAGCGGCGTTGTCTGTTTGTCCTGCCCTTCTAAAATAAGTCAGGAAGCATAGGTGGTCATTTCCCTTCTGTTCTATCATCAGTCACTGCAGAAATAAATCCACCTTGGGGAGAGAATGGTAACTTGTCACACCTATAGCCAGCCCAGTGAAAGAACCGGTAAGATAGCTTGGAGGTTGTCCATGGTATCAGAATGGGGGCATGAGAGTCTGTCCAGTAAGTCATTCCCAAGCTGAGTTGGATTAGAAACTGGGAGGGCAGCTCTGCCAGCTCTTGAGCAGGGTCGCAGGAGGGGAATGTGAGGACTTGGAGCAGTGGAGCCGGTACATGGCCCTAGGAAGGAAGACGAGTCATCTCTTCTAGCACTACAGGCTGGGGGTGGGGGGGTGGGGGAGTGGTGTCCATCTCAACTACCGACTGGCATCAGATTGGCAGGACAAAGGCTCTTTCTAGAGGGGCGAGCAGAGTGGCTCTAGTGTGTCAGGAGCTCCTTGTACCATTAGTGCTGGTGAATTCTAGACATTCTCAATGTCAGCATGGTCTGTGCGCCGCCCACATTACCCCCACCCCTGCCCCCACTCACTCCAGAGAGCACCCATGGCTCTCATGGAATTTCAGTTAGTTGTCTGTGGGTTGTTTTGAGATCTCTCATGGAGAAGTGGAGTCCTGACTGAAAGAAGTCACAGGTGCACATCACACACTCCAAGAAGCACAAAGTGCATTGTTGAAAGCCAGCCCCCGATGCACACACTCTCAGCTGTGTTTACAGCCACCGCCAGCCTAAGGACTTTACATTTCTCTTACAAGACCAAGTTGGAGCGCAGCTAGGGGAATGATGTTGTTCTCTTGTTTCATGGTGAAGGCATTTGGAAACGGATGGATTGTTCTGTCATTTACACAACGTGGTGAATAGAGTTGAAGCTATTTGCAGGTCCACATTTAAAGGGGACTGGGTGGTACATAGATGATATTTCAGTCAAGCTGTGACCCTGTCACCTACAAAGTACCCCAAACATTGGAGCTGGGCTTGGAACTTGGACCTTCCGTGAGCCAGATGTGGAACTTGGAAGAACCCTGGTTGAGCCTCAGCTCCTCAGTGTGATCAGATGGCGGTTACATCATGGAACTCATACGCAGGGAAAGTTAGAACGTGCTTATGGAGGTTACTGACCTGTGGGGTACAATTAAGGAATGTGTGCACTACATGAAATCCCTAGACACCTGGGATGCAGCAATGCATCCAACTTCACTCCTGACTGTGTGGAGAAAGCAAATTGGAGTGAGCGATAGTCTCTAACACTATAGTATCTGCCTTAGTCATGGTCTAGTGAGGTGAACAGACACCAAGACAAGGCAATTCTTCTAAAGGAAAGCATTTAATTGGGGGCTGGCTTACAGTTTCAGAGGTAAGTCCATTATCATCATGGTGGGGAGCATGGCAGTGTGCAGGCAGACATGGTGCTGAAGAGGGAGCTGAGAGTTCTACATCTTGATCTTAAGCAGCAATCAGAGAGAGAGAGAGAGAGAGGGAGAGCGAGCAGTGGAAATGTGAGAGTTTTTTTAAACCTCACCCCCAGTGACGAATGTCTTCCATTAAGGCCACACCCTATTCCAACAAGGACACACCTCCAAACAGTATCTCAACTAGGGACGAAGCACACAAGTACATGAAATGAGAAGATGCGGAGGACAGTGGATGCAGAGAAATGGTCGCCACTCTTTGGACACAGCTCTCTGACCACCCAGTGCCTAAATAATCATGCCGCTTCGTTGCCTCTTCTGTCTTTCCTTGGCTCGGGATGCCCTCATGCATTCACTCAGGTGTCTCTGTAATGCTGGCATCCTTCCAGTCTAGATAGAGAGTTCCATGTGGCCAGAGACCTTGTGTGTCTGTGTTCCTGGTGACAAGTGTCCTGTGCTTGAAAGAAAGATATGGTGGGATAGAAGAGGTAAATTCGGGAAGTAGCAACAGTCAAGTAAAGAAGGCACCAGGGCATCCAGCCAGCTATTTGACGCTCGAGACAGTGTGGTACTAAAAAGGGGGTGGGGTGAAGAAGTGGTAGGCAAAGAAGATGGAGGAACGCGTGGTGGTAGCTCCAAAATGAGACTTGGCCCTTGCTTCAAACTCTAACTCCAGGGTTCCCCCTTCTCTTTTGGCTCTCGCTTATGACAAACCTCACAATTCCCTGTAGGCTGGCTGAGTGCAGCTTGTGAGTTTCTATAGTAACTGTCACCATAGCACCAGAGGCCTGGCTCCAACTTCCAGCTCTGCTGAGACCCTGAGCTGCTGTCAGCTGCTCCCTTCCCAGCATCCTTCATTCCACAAGATAAAAAGAAGACCGAGGAGGCTGGGGATCTATACATGGGGGTACGGCTAGGGCCTGGAAAAAGGTCTGGGACAGGGATTTGTGGCTTAAGAGGGCAGCGTTAAGCATGGAATCTGCAACAACAGAACTGCCCCAAACCAGCCATCCCTGAAGATCTCAGTTTGCATTGTTTTGCTCAGACAAGGAGGGGAGGAGCATCAGATCTGAATAGGCAGCAAACATGGAGCAGGAAGGCCTCCATTGGGCCTGTTGAGGAGTGCTAAAAAATGAAAATAAATAAATAAATAAATAAATAGGTATGTGTGTTTGTGTGTGTGTCCTGAGTTCCTGTGGCTCCCAAACCTGTGGCCTCTCTGGGCCTCCTGTGGATCTGTGGCCTCTCTGGGCCTCACTTTCTCATTCTGTAAAATGGGAAGAGTACATAATGATACTACCATCTACTTCTATTGCCAAATAAGCTCTGTGCCTTATATTACTGGGTGCTTGCCTCTTGGTGGTAGAGACATGACAGGCATGCACAAATCTCTGGGTTCATCACCAGCACTGAAAAGACTAAATTTAGATAATGTATTAATAGGTAATGCTTTAAATGTTTGTGTGTGTGCCTGATTACATGTATGGACCGAGTTGCTGTCATTTACTCCCCTCCTTCCATGCACGCAGTACCCATGGAAGCCAGAAGAGGGCATCAGATCCCCTGGAACATGAGTTACAGATGGTTATGAACTGCCACGAGGGTGCTGGGAACCAAAGTGAGGTCCTCTGGAAGAGCAGCCAATGCTCTTAACCATTGAGCCACCTCTCAGCATCCAGATGATGTTGGAAAAGTGATGTTGCCTCAGAGACCTCAGTTGTACACCCAGATCTCCATTTGTGCTCCACTTGCTGTTCCTCTCCTACCCCAGTCCAGCATTCTTGGAAGCCTAGGAGACAGAAGAACACGGCTTTCTGAGTCATGAACTTGACTTCCTTTCCAACTGCTGTGATTTGCTGGCTTTCTAACCCTGGGCCTGATGAGTTCTCACTGAGCCCAAGTTACCTAACCACCAGTCTTTAGAGATTCCCTTGGTTACAAGACTTAAACCTCACCAGGATGGTCTAACCCTAGTGAAGGGGTAGCCAAAAGTGCCCAATTTAGCAAATAAAAAACACAAGATGTCAAGGAAATTTGAACTTCATATTAAGGCTTTTAAAAATTATTATTCTAGGTATGCCCCTAGTATTATATATGGCATACATATAGAATAATAATAATAATAATAGTAAAAATAATAGTTGTCAGAAATCCAGATTTAACTGAATAACTTCCATGTTCTTTGGCAGCCTCAGGTGGGCAGATAATAAAAAACAAGCCAGATCTCCTGCTAGGTAGCATCATGAGCGCCCACCGCCATCTCTGCAATTTGCTTTCTGTAACCCTCACAGGCAAAAATAGCCCACAGCTGCTCTCTCCACACCCCATCTCATATCATGCTGAATGGCCTCGCCTCAAGGACCTGGCCTACCAGCCCGCAATGGGCTGCTCGTTTCTCTGCAGCCTCTTCTGACAGTTGAGCACATCATGGTCCAGCAGGCTGTCCTTCTGGGATTCTCAGTCCTGAGGTTCTGGTCTCAGCACACACACGGCAGCTGTTCATGCTGAATAAAAAAAAGAAAGAAAGAAAAGAAAGTAAGGAAGTAAGGAAGGAAGGAAGAAAGAAAGAAAGAAGAAAGAAAAAGGAAAGGACATGACTATTCCTAGATATGGTGGAGGAGAAAGCTTATTATAGATATAAGGGAGACATAGCCAGAGGCAGAGACATCTGGGAGAATCTGGAGTGGTCATGACCTTTAACCATGTGGGGAGAAGGGGAGGAGAAGGGAGAGAGGGGAACCAAGTGTAGCAGCCAGGAGGCCAAAGGTATAAAAGAAAGAGGAAAAGAAGACTAGTAACCAAAATGTCTGGATTACATAGGGGAAAGCCTCTGGGTGAAGGGCAGACCAACCCTTGGGGTGGAGAGTTCAGGGTAGATGATGGGGTATACCAGCCACATCCTGTAACAGGTAGGGACTGAGGGATGCTGGGAGAACCTGGAAGTCAGGTTCACTTTGATATTAAACAGGAACCTCAGCCACTTGTCCTGGGTTTCAAACTTAACACATACCTGGCTCTGCAAACCTGTGGCCCTGTGTCTCTAGACTTCAGTCTCTAATGTGTGGGATGCGGGAAATCACAAATTAAATGACATTAGAATTTGAGCCAGGACTGCAGAGGCAGCAGCCACAGCTGCTGCTGGGACAGCAGGTGTGTGGCTGAGCTCGTCATCCGCTGTCAGGCAGAAAAGTAGGCTCAGGATGGCCTGTGCCTGGATGCTTTCAAAAACGGAAATCTGGAGATGTATGGGAAGTCACTTGATCTGGGGTGGTGGTGGTCTCCCATCTGTGATCTCCACAGAAGGACATATTGCCCTGAAGTTCTATGAAGCTCTTCAGGAGGTTGCTGCAAAGTCCTGCAGTGGATTATGTCCATGTGGGTGCTTAAATACAGATTCTCTGGCATGCAGAACCTCAGGAGCCATCTTAATTTTAACAACTAGTCTCAGAGGACGCTTATGACCTCTATAACTTGAGGATGACTTTACAGATTCTCCTTTGTCTTAGGTCACACCCTCACTTATACCTGTTACAGTGGGGCTGGGGTACCCTCTCTTTTTATCCCCACGGTGCCACCCTCCAGCCGACATCAGAAGTGGGGTGTGCCTCAGAGCATAGCAGGAGCCATAACTCTATGTGGCAGAGATCCCTGCTACCTGCCTGTCACTGTGACAGTTGTAGCAAACTTTGGAGAAGGAACTGCAGCCCTGTTTCACAGGTAAGAAGCCTGAGGTTCTCAGAGAACAGGTGATCTGGCCAAAGTACTGGACTTCAGTGCCTACCTCTTATGACACCAGAGGTTCCGGAGAACCTCCTGCTCTGAGCCAAGCTCACCCGGAAAGGCACTGAGCAAACCTGCTGGCGAGAAGTGTTGGCCAGTGTTCCTCTTTCCTCAGAGTGTGGGGAGGGACATGCAGCTGTTTCTGAGAAGCCGAGGGTGACTTTGGTGAGAGCCGCTGTATCCTGGAACAGAACAGGACTCCCCCAATGGAGTTGCCCTTCCATAGGAGCCTGTGGCACCTCGCAGACACGCCAATAGTGTTTGTGTAGCACTGTGGTTCACCTCCAGGTCCCACGTCCAGCTGTTACCAAATTTAGCTTGAGTTATTATAATTAGAGTCTTAAATCACCGGAAATCAACGGCCAGGGTCTCTCTGTCTCCATCTCCGTCTCTCTCTGGCTATACTTAGCTCCAACAACGCACATCTACTAACTAGCCATGATTAAGCAAGCTGCAGATTCAGAATAAACTGCGCATTGTGTGCTCCCCGATGCTAGGCACCGGTAACTGAATTGCCGTGTGGCTGGCTCTCATAGACAATACTCTGTCATCTCCCCAAAGGTCTGGGAACAGAGCTGTGCTGTCCTTCAAATCCTGATTGTCCTCCAAAGCCTTTGCTCTCATCTGTAGTAGTACTCAGAGGTGGTGGAAGTGTTCAGAGGTGAGGGCCTAGTGAGAGGTCCTCAGATCCCGGGGGGATGGGGCGGGGCATGGGGCGACGCAAGGTGCATCCTTGTAGAGGACAGTGGGACCTCAGCTCTTTCCATTTATTCTCTCTTTGCACCCTGCCGCTAGTAACGCTGGCATCTCTCACCAGCGCTCCCTCACCCCAGGCCCAAAAGCAATAGTCAGGCTGACTGTGGGCTAAAATCTTCACGGCCCTGAGCCAGAGGAAACCTTTCCTCCTTGTAACTCCACTGTCTCCGGTGTACATTCACTGAAACAGAAGGCAGAGTCTGTACACGGACAAGAGGTGACCTGACTTTCCCTCAGGGAGAACTCTAGGGAAGTTACTAGAGGAGATGCCCTTGAGCCGAGCTGGGTGGAGCCACATGCAAATGAGGAGGGCGGGACCAAGGAGGGGCGTTCAGTAATGTCAACTCCAGTCCTCCCGACTTAGCCTTTCAGACACTTGTCCAGGTGACCCCCAGCCCAGAGCGTCATTGACTAAACTCCCAGCCTCTGCCATGTTCAAGCACACCCTCACGCAGCTCACTATTTGACATTCTTTCAGTCATTCTCGCTCATTTTATTTTGAAGCTATGGATTGAAGGCTGCACTTGCTATTTAAAAAAAAAAAAAAGCCATGATAACGACAAGAACAAAGAGAGTGAAATGGTGGGAGTGAGGGCCAGCCTGGCTTGGCCCTGGGAGGTGTGAGGAGACCCGCTCTCTTCATGAATGGGAAGGGCAAGGGTAAGGACACACCATCCTGAGCTCACCCTACGCAAACAGAAAGGTTGAGCGGTGACTACTGGAAATAATCCCTACATTCTCTTATCTGTGCCCTCCTAAAGGAACACTTAATAAAAAGTGCTTGAGGAAACTCAGTCCCAGCTAAAACCTAAGGCCAGAGTCCAGTAGCTTCTGTGCCTGTATGGTTCCTGGCCCTCTTATCGGTTCACATGTGCTCTATTTGAAACCTGTCCTGAGGCTCTATCTGCAGGATGCCATGCAGGGGGTGGGGGTGGAGACGGGGGTGGGGTGGGGGGCTACAGTTTCACAATAGGTGCAAGAACGTGGAAACTTGCTCACACTTACAGATGACAGTTACAAGCGTGTTGGGCATTGTTCTCAGCATCTACCTGGAACAATTATGTACACCTTAGAGAGGTACCTGTGGAATGCCTTGGTTAGCATTCCCGCTTCACGCACGAGAACATACTGAGCCCCAGAACGGTTAAATGCCTACCTAAGCAAGTTATACCAGATTTCCATATATAAACTTGTTCATTCATTCATTCACTCATTCACTCACTCATTCAACAAACCACTTGCTCAGCATATAGACACTTAGTACTTCCTATGGGCTTTTTTTTTTTTCATTTAAAACACAACTTCTTTTTAGAATGAAACTTAAAATTTTCTTCTAGTTCCAGCTTTCTGTATGCTTGGACTAGATTTTTCTGCTCCCTGGGTCCCTAGATGGTTGTTCTTTGTGGTCTGGGAACAGCACATAATCCAGACTTCTCTGTGGATGCCAGCACCCACTTCCCTGGTGTGCAGGAGTTCACTGTTGGAGGCTTGTGCCAAGAACCTTCCTGCCTTAGGCTCTGGCCCTTCCTGGAGTGGAGGCGAGTGGGGAGGGGAGTGATGGAGGAGGGATTGTTGTGGGGGAGAAAAACTGAGGCTCTTTCATGCACGACAAGTACACAAAGTCACCCTGGCTTCCCTAGAATTGGCCAAGGCCCCATCACAGCTGCAGCTCCGCGCTCTTCCTCCCTCCGGCCAGCTCTGGCCCCCAGTGATCCAGAGGACCAGCAAGGGAGGCCTCCCCCACCACGGTCCTAGAAGCCCCAGCGTGTCCTCAAGTTCCACAAGCCCTGAGAGCCTTGAAGGCCGTTGGATTTCTTCTTTCTGGTGTTTTTACTACGTTAGCTAATGAGCTTCTTTCTCTCCAGGCCCATTACTGTTTCCTCAAGCGCTGAGTGGCCTCAGCTCTAATGACAGGCAGCCACTCAGCACAGACAGGGAAGGGGTTCTCTTTCAGGCCGAGAGGGGAGATTGGATTACATTACAGGGTGGCAGGAAAAGGTCACTGCTCCCCACTTAGGTCTGACCGTCAGTAAGGAGAGCACAATCAGCCATCCTCCTGAAACAGGATGTGTCATGGACAGCCACAGTCATGCGGGGGAAGGCAGGAGTGGGAAGCGTCCACCTTTGCTCTCCTCTGAAATGGCCCATCTTCAAAAATAGCCCACAAGCTGCCCCAGACTTGACCCATAACATCTCTGAAATTTAATTTCAAATGATGGTCTCAGCGATTCCATATGCCACCCAATCTGGCCTAAACCCAGTCTAAAGGCAGGAAACAAATGGATTGAGAGCCTGCAGTCTGAGGAAGCAATTTGGGATGCGGCTGAGAGGGCCCCTGGGTAATCCTACTTAGCATAAATCAGGCTGCCAAACTCTGCCTGAAGGAGCTGCAAGGTCACTGGACCAGTTCCTGTTACAGCCACCAGAGGAGCTGACCAGAGAGTCCCAAGACTGACCCATGAGGAGCAGACACAGAGTTCTGTGGTCTGTGCGCTGTCTGTCCATCCAAGGCTCCTGTGCTAGAGATTTGGGGTGCTGCAACACAGTGAGACCTTCAAGACAGGGAGCCCAGTGTTTTTAGGAGCGTGTCTTCAGAGAGGACTGTGGGACTCCAGCCTCCCTGTTCTGAAAATGTGATCTCTTCAGCCCTTGTGTTCTCTTGCCATGAACATCAGCTCGGGCTCCCAGCAGCCCCTTCCAGTCACCAGGCAAAGGAAGCCTCCCTTATGTGGGCCTCATCAGAGGCTGCTCGGTAAACTTCTGGTCTCTAACCCTGTGATCAGGATACACTTTTCCATGTATAAATTTAACCCATATTGGGTATCTGTTTCAAGTATCATCAGCGCCTGCACCAACACCCAGAGTGAATGCAGGCTGAGGTAGCCTGACCTGTCAGTCACCAGTCCAAAAGTCTGTGACACCATACATCTTTAGTGAGCAACTTATACATGCTGTGCCAGCAACCTTCCAGGTCTCTATTCTCAGGAATCTGTACACTCTTAAAAATAACCGAGGAGCCCAAGCCAGGCACAGTGGCACAGGCTATAACTCCACCACTCAGGAAGCTGAAGCAGGAAGGTCACAAGTTGAAGGCCAGCCTGGGCTACATAACGAGTTCTGCTCCAACCTGAGTTACACAGTGAGACCTTGTACCACAGAAACTAAAACAACAAACATTACTGAGAACCTCAAGGACCTAGTTATAAGAAGTAAAACTGAATGCACTTATTCATCCCATTGTTTAATTTAAGGAATCCAATCCAATACATATTCTCGGGCAACAGATTTTCATGGAAATAAAGTACATTTTACAAGAGCAAACTGTTGAGCAAGAAGCTCTGTGGCATTGTGGTACATGTTTTCAAACCCTTTAAATGTTGGGTTTAATCAAAGACACCTGGGTTCCCACATCTGCTCCCACTGTTTAGGGCAGTAAATTGGGCTAGCCTGGTGTCCCATGAGCAGATTCTTGGAAACCTTGGGAAGAATTTTAACAACCTTATGGGCATGCTTCATTATCCCACTAACAAAGGCTAAAGGTTGTTGTGATGACAGATCCAAAGCTGCCTTTTCTGCTCTGTCACAGTAAGATCCATCGTGCAGAGTCCATCTGGCACCCATGCTCTTCACCAGCTCACACAGACCTTTTACACAGCAGTGTGTCTTGTTACCCGGTGAAAACGTTGTCTGTCATTGTCTCTCCCATCAGACCAAGGGTTTGGAGGAACCACTGAGCTCACAGCGGCTTAACAGATAAAGTTATACTCAAAGTCTATCCTTACCCATAAACGCCATCAGCTGCTTTTATGACAAATAAGACTTGCTTCGCTAACTTCTGAGGAAATGCGGACCAGTTACCTGTGTCTAATGGAGCATGCCCAAGTCTTCCAGGTAGAAATGGCATTCTGTGAAGAACAGCTTCCTTGGCTCAGAGGCAAATGGCGTGGAGCTTTGGTACAGAGCAAAGCTCTTTCTTTATCCCTGCTTACTTTGTCACACAGCTTGCTAAAAAGACACATGCTCAGAAAATGAAGCATTTCCCTGCTTCGATGAAGACTTTAGGGGATTTGCTGGTGATCGAACCCAGGGCCTGGCACATGCCGCGTCTCAGCCCTCATTAAGGACATTCTTAACTGACCCTGGCCTGTGTGTGCATGCAAGTGTGTGCCAGCATGGTGCGCTGGAGTCACTTCCCGTTTCTACTAAAATACCAGCAGTTTTATTCACTAGCAGAGCAAATACCAACAAGATGAGAACAGTAAATAATATCACAGAGGCAGAAACATAGTTGTGACTTCTAGGATGCCTGAGGTGGTCTGGCATTCACTGGGATATGCCAATGACATGGAGAACCATTGTGCAGAGAGGACGGGCCAGTTTCTGCGCCTCCTGAAGCCCAGCTGAGAGGACAGACTGCAGGCAAACATAGTCACTCACGGTGTGATGAGTGCTGGAGATATGGACATGCTTTGGACCGCAAACACTGGCAGGGCCTTCACAGTGTAAGACATTTTTGTAATGGGCTGTGACTGCTGAGTAGGAACTCAGGGAGAAAGAGAAGATGGACCTTTATATTATTGTGAGTTGCATAAGGGTATGGATGGGTCCTAACATACAAAGGTTTTTGGAGACTCTCAAAAAAAAAAAAAAAAAAAAAAAAACAAAACGTGATAAGCATGGGTGTTCATATCAGGATAATATCATTGAGTATTCATGTTGTATAAAACTGAAGCTCAGAGTACACATATAATAAGGTATCTCATTGTCTCCAAAAACCTGTGAAATACCTGTAATTTGCTCAGAGAACTTGAGAAACTTCCTCAAGACACATAGCAAATCCATAGGGAAAGTCAACATTCAAATCCTAGGACCACGCTGGTTCTCTCTTACGTCCCTCCCTAAGCCAGGAGAAAGAGCAACAGCCTGGCACCTTTGCTCAGACCTCAGTTTTTGTCTGGGCTACAGCTAGAGGAGCTACATTCTCTTCCAGCGGTCTTCCAGAGCTCCACCTCTGCTCTGAGACACTCCCACCGACCACGGATTCCTCCCTCTTGGCCAGACCTGCTCCTGTGGTTGTGCCTGAGCAATGACCTCTGTCGGGAGTCTAGTCAGCTTTGATCCACAATAAAACCGGCTAATCCTGCTGAGATCAGGTGGGCCTCCTTCCCAACCCTCTCTCTCTGTCCTCTGTGGTCTGCCTGTGTTAGTCTGCTCAGACAAACCTCCACGGCTGGCTGATCCCTTCCCAAGGCTGTGGGCTCTCATGTCTAGAGCACTCGTGGACCTTGGTTTCTGCTTTTGGTCTTGAAGCTTCTCTTCTGGTCCTTGTAAAATGGGGACATGAGCACCCCGTCTCAAAGGGTCACCATGTCACATTAAAGTGATGCTTAGAAATGTCCGGGCTCCCGGAAGAACTGAGTCAATGCACATAACTCTTGCCAATTTCATTTTAAGCCCATGGGGTAGCTTGAAACGGTATCCAGATATTCACCTCTTTGATTTTCCTGTAGGCAGGTCTATTCCTGGATGCTCACTCCCACTGGGCCTTCCGTGTACCTGTGAAAGCTCTTTGGATCCAAGAAATGGAAAAGCCCAGAAACCTGACTCCACAGCCCAGCCTGAACACTCAGCAGGTCATCCGGCCTTCCCTGTTTGATTTTTACACAGCATCCCTAGGAGGGCTTCCTGATAAGGTAGACCATTCCCTCCTGCTAGACACCTGAAAAGCATTAACACTGACTGTGTCTATAATCTCCACACTCAGGAGACTGAGGCAGAAGCATTGCTGTGAGCTTCAGGTCAGCCTGTACTAAAGAGTAAGAGTATCTCAAAAAAAAGAAAGACAAAAACCAAAGCTGGGCATGGTAGCCTATCTCTGTCACCCCTGCATCCCAGGTCCATGCAAAGGCAGAAGAATTAAGAGTTCAAAGTCATCCTCCTTGGCCATGCAAGGAGTTTGAGACCAGCCTAGCCTACATGAGAGCTTAAAACTAAATGAATAAAATTGGAGAATAAAGTAAACAAACAGCTCACCTCTGCTGTGGTCACTCTAAGAAGTGGCCAAGGAGGACATCCTGAGACCCAGCTCTGACCCCCAGGGAACAGATGATGGGCTGTTTGCTGTCTGGGTAAAGGGTTAGTTTCTGAGCCTAGAGAACACAGTGCCTCAGCATGTAGACTGGAGACTCTGTTCTTATAAGCTTTTGGCATCAGGTGAACCCCTGAAGACAGGGTGTCCAAAGGGCAACTTGAGAAAGTGGATAACACTGGGTGAGACCCCAAGTTGCTAAGTTTCAGCATTTTTCCTGCCTACAGACCTCCTAGTTAGTGAGACAGACTCCCTGTGAGGATGTCCAGGAGTGGTTTCTCATCTCTTAGTGTTTCAGATTTTTTTTTTTCAGATTGTGCAAAGGTCTTACCAGGGTGCCCCTAAGAAGTGTTACCATGACAACTACAGTAGCACGAGATTCAATACTAGGCTTGCATTGCCCAGTGTCATATTTAGCACAGGTTGCCGGGAGTGGGGGTGGGGGTGGGGGTGGAAGTGGGTGGGGGTAGGGACAGGGGGTGGATATCTGTTTTAGAGGGGAGGCTAAAGCACAGGCTTGATTCTTTCCAGAGAAACACCATCCTAGAAGCAGGAACTGGGGACCAAGCCCAGCATGATCAGTGTCTCCTCTTGGTGTTTATCTGGAAAGTCCTCCCCGGGGGAGGGAGACTAGGACTTGTATTTTCTCATGGCATTCTCCATCAGACATTTATGTCCTGCAACTCGCTCTGTAGTCCAGGCTGGCCTGGAACTCAGCAATTCACCTACCTCTGCCTCCCAGAGTGCTGGGATTAAAGGCATGTGCCACTACAGCCTGGCAAGACATTTCTTTATTTATGCTTTACCTTATGAAATCCCATGAGACATTGTGTGGCCATTGTGTTTTTTTACTTCAAATTTTCGTTGTATATATCTGTTGTATGTGGTACTGTGTTACATAAGGGCACGTCACACAAAATTGTATAACTCGGGGCCCGTTTGGAAGACATTTGTGATTCTGTTTTCACATCATAAAGAGAATTGTAGGTACCCATATTATCCAGGAGTTGTAAGTGAGAAGGAATATGAGATGTGTTCCTAGGAGGACAAGCCAGGCGACTGCAGAGCCCTCCCCCACCATGCTGGTAGCTGGCCAGTGTCCTGATATTCTTCATTCTCAGAGAAACGCTTTTATCCTTGGACACAGTGGAGGGGTGCATGAGGGGCAGAGAGCATCAACATCTTCTGTAAAGTGATTGGGGAAGCAGGAATGACCCTGCCTGTGTGGGAACAGAGTGCCTGGGAGAGACCTTGCCCAGCCTCCATCAGCATCAGAAGAGGTTAGGCCCCTATATTTCCAGATCTTTCAGATATGGGTGCTGTGCTGTGCAACCTTCGAGACTTAACTGTGGCAATGGGGAGTGAAGAAAAGACAGATACGGAAAAGCTGGGATCAGGTGGGCTGTGAGCTCTGGTGGAGACACATCAGCAACAACCGACTTAGCACACACAGCAAGAACAAGGAAGAGGCAGGTTAGCTAACCTATGTGGGAGGTGTCTGTGGGGGAACAGCCACTCACTCGTGTGGGAGGAGGAAGCTGCAGTTGAGAGTTTCTGCACGCACTGATATTAGTTAAAGGCCAACCATCTGGCAGTGTTCTACTTGGACCAGGATAAGAATTTGCCATTCCTCTGAGCCTGGCTAGGGAGAGGCCCTGTCATTCCTGTGGGTCTGAGGCATTGGGGTCCTTGACATGGCCCGTGTTCATCTCAGAAATACACATTCATTCAGGACATGATCCGCTCCCCACATGACACTCAAACTCTGTTAAAGCTCAGAGCCTAGTCTCAGTCAGGTCTCAGGCCACACCCTTGGCTGCATCCAGGTACTCCTTGATGCCTGTCTCCAGAGCCCTCAAGAGGAAGTTCTTATTAAGAAGGGAGCTTCCGGGAGAGATGGCACTCCATTCCTTTCTCTTTCAATCTCCTGGGAACTGGGAAGACAAAGGGAACTAAATGTATGCTCAAGTAAGTATGTGTGACATTGAGAAAAACAATCAGTGTGGACACCACACCTGTAGATCATATCCACAGCCTCTGTTGACCCAAAGACCCTGAATTAAATTTCCCCGTTACTACTACATACCAGATCAAAAGACAACTAGTGTGGGGTAATTCATAAAGGAAAAGAAGCAAGAGGTCGAGAAAGAGGAGGGAGAGGAAGAGGAGGGAAGAGGAAGGAAAAGGGGAAGAGAGAAGAGGAAAGGAAAGGGGTGGAGAGAGGAAGAGGAAAATGGAGAAGATGAGAAGGGGAGGGAGAGGAGAAAAGGGAAGAAAACTGGACCAGGAAGTGAGAGGAAGGGGAAGGCACAGGAAACGGAGGAAGCAGAGGTGTGGAGTGAGAGGAGGGGACGGGAAGAAGGAGAAGGAAGGTGGCTTGTGCTCTGGGAAGGGAGGTGGCTTAAAATGAAATGGGTGTGACATCAGATGGGACACAGAAATAGGGTTCTTTTTGCAAACACAAGTTCTGTTTTCTAATCTAAAAAGAGATCGCTCCGCCACACACTCCCCCTCTCTATGCCTGCCTCACCCAAGACGTGGGCACACTTGGCTTCATCAGATGTAAAAGACAAGTGGCACCTATTCCAAACTCTGCCAGGCGAATCTCCACAGAAATCTGGTGACGGGCAAACCCTGAATAGAAACAAGTTAGACAAGCCAGGAATAGTCACATAGTGTATGTACACTGCCACTGTGAGGGGGGTCACCAGCTCCAGGACAGGCAGCTTCACTTCTGGGTGCCAATACTCAAGATGCTTATCCCAAGGACCCTGAGTGCCTGACACAGGAGATGGCACACAGATAACAATGTCATCTTGGTGTTTACAAACACGAACCAGTCTTCAACACCACCAGGACTATTCAGCTAACCTTAGAACTAGCCAGATTTCTGACTCGCTTAGATCAGCCTCCATATGCAATAATGAGGCAAGGATTGTTAATAATGGAAAATTCTCATGTTCCACAAGCATTCTGGGTGTTTATTATTATCAGGCCTGCCTTAGCAGACTGCATCTGACCACATCCACACCTGTAGTGTATGTTCTGGTCTTTTCTCACGATTCAACATTATGTGTTTATTCAGTGCCTGTTAACACGTTCCCTAAAAACATTGATATCCCTGAGGACCAGAGAGATTTTCGTTTTGATCGGCGTGGTTCCTTGTATTTAACAAGTTAGCACAAATGAATGAATAAATGAATGAACAAGACAGCATTCAATGCCTAAATTCTTAGCTCCCTTTCCATGGGTAGAGTCTCATACTTCATATTTCTAGTAAAATGGTCCCCAGCTGCCAGAGTCTTGTCAATATGGCGATGGAATGCAGGTTGGACCCCTAGGACAGCTGCAGGACTCTGATGGTCATAGCTTGCTCAGGGAAGGCTTGGCCATGTGTGTGAGCTTTCCCTAGGAAACTGGAGAATTGGCCTAATACAGAAGTTATCTGGCCACTGCTCAGCCAGAATCAGCCTGGGAAGGACAGCAGTACCACATACTCCCAGAAGGCAGCAGGAGAGATTAGCCTCCATGCATGCATGGATGGCTCTAGGTTGGGGAGACACCTACTGCTACGGTTTGAATGTGAGCCCAGAATTCATATGTTGGAAACATTCTCCGAGTTCCTCTGTTCACAATTTTAGAAGTGGGGCTGTCTCAGTTTGGTTTTTCCTGTTAGTGTGATAAAAAACAAGGACCAAAACAACTTGGGGAGGAGTGCATTTGTTTCTTCTTACAGGTTATGGTCCACCATGAAGGGAGACCAGGGTAGAAACTCAAGGCAGGAGCTTGAAGCAGAAATCAATATAGAGATGCTGCTTACTGGCTTGCTACCCCTGGCTTGCTGTCTTAGGGTTTCTATTGCTCATAGAAACCGATCATGACCCTAAACAATGTGGGGGAGGAAAGGATTTATTTCAGCTTACAGCTCTCAGGTCATCTTCCATTGCTGGAGGAAGTCAGGGCAGGAACTCAAAACAGGGCTGGAACCTGGAGGCAGGAGCTGATGCAGAGGCCATGGACAAGGCTGCTTTTGGGCTTCCTCTTCGTGGCTTACTCAGCCTGCTTTCTTACAGCACTCAGGGCCACCATCACAGGGGTGGCATCATTCACGCACGGTGAGTTGAATCCTCTCGTATCAATCAAGAAAATGTACCACAGGCTTGCCCACAAGCCAATTGGGGGGGGGCATTTTCTCAATTGAAATTTTTCAATTTTCTTCTAAAATGGCCCTAGCTTGTGTCAAGTTGACATAAAAGTAGCTAGCACACTGGCTCCGCTACTCTTTTCATACATTCCATGTCAACCTGCCAAGAGGTGGCACTGCCCACAATGGGCTGGGACCTCCTACATCGGTTAGAAATCAAGAAAGTTGTCCCATAGGCATGCCCACAGCGATTGAGGAATTCAGGCAATTCCTCAGTCGAGAGTCCCTCTTCCCAAGTATGTCTAGCTTTGTGTCAAGTTGATAGGGGCCTTTATGAAGTGATCCAGTCATAAGGGTGGGTCCTCCAGGATGGAAGGTACTGTGGCTGCTTCCCTTGGGACCCTTCCCTCAGGGCTGAGTGTGGCCAGTATCTTGTTATTTAGGTCCCAGCTCCCATGGCACCTCCCAGGAGAGGCCTTTCCTGACACATCTGCTTCTCTGCCCCTGGCATGATGTTGGAGTGGACTTGGCTTATTAGCAGGTATGCTTGCTGCCGGCTGGTAAGCCCCAAGGAGGAAGACTATTGTGATGGTTTGCATATGCTCGGCCCAGGGAGTGACACTATTAGAAGGTGTGACCCTGTTGGAGTAGGTGTGTCACTGTGGGTGTGGGCTTTAAGACCCTGATCCTAGCTGCCTGAAAGCAAGTATTCTGCTAGCAGCCTTCAGATGAAGATTTAGAACTCTCAGCTCCTGCATCACGCCTGCCTGGATACTGCCATGCTCTTTCCTCGATGATAATGGACTGAACCTCTGAACCTGTAAGCCAGCCCCAATTAAATGTTGTCCTTTATAAGACTTGCCTTGGTCATGGTGTCTGTTCACAGCAGTAAAACTGTAACTGAGATAATTATCCCACGCTCCCTTTCAGGGCAAGCTCTGTGCACAGGACAGTGCGTGCAGGCACTGGATAAGTATGCATGAGTGAGTTTGTGAGCGGTTACACACTCAGTCAAGTGTGGAGCTCACAGTTTCCCAGGAACCAATCACTATCAAGTCAAGTTTTGTGGGAGACTAAGCTCTGACTGTATGACTTTATATGCAAGATCTTGCTGTACCTACCAACCAAACCATGAGAAGTCATGTGACAGTTCTATTTTATACATAAGGAGGCCACTCAGGGAAGCTAAACAGTGTGGTCAAGGCCCTAGGGGAGACAGAGTGACCAGGTGCTCTCTTCTCCCCTGAGCATGTGGTTTAGCCTGTTCCCTTCCAGGTCAAAAATAAATAAGTAAATAAATAAATAAATCCTGTTGGTCCTTTAGTAATTGTGGGTTCTAAGGCCAAAGGCTGGGACACTACGAGCCACAGGCTAAGGCTGGAGAGGTGGCTCGGTGGTTAAGAGCACTGGCTGTTCTTCCAAAGGTCCTGTGTTCAATTCCCAGCACCCACATGGCATCTCAACAGCCATGCATAATGAGATCTGATGCCCTCTTCTGGCCTGTAAGGATTCATTCAGACAGAGCCCTCACAGACATTAAAGAAATCAATAATAGCCACGGGCCATGCCTAGTCCTTCTATAGCTTAGGGACATCCATACCACCACGTTCATGGCAGTAAGTTCAGGATCACAAAGAAAGAGACCACCATTTCAATTAACTGTCTGGACAAGGTAAGCTTTACTGGTTTGTTTTGTTTGAAACAGGGTCTCATTATGTAGCTCTGGCTGTCCTAGAACTCACTATGTAGGTCACGCTGGCCTCAAACTCACAGGGATCCACCTGCCTCTGCCTCCTGAGTGCTGGGATTAAAGGTGTTGGCTGGGGTCTGACGTCACAGTCTTAGTTTGCTAGTCTGAAAAGGATACGGGACTAGGAAATGGAGGAAGAAGGGGGAAGGGGTCACTGCTCCAAGGAGAAAAAGGTCACTGCTCCAGGCCATCAAAGTCCTTGAATAGAGCAATGGGCCTTTTTCTGGGTGGGGAGCAGACGGACATTTGCAAGGTTTACAAGGTAAGGGAACAAAGAGATCTCAATTTCTTGTCCTAAAGACAAGTTTTATAGTGTTTGATAGGAAAGATTATATTTGATATTATTTCAACACCACAACACTTTTCCAGGAAGTTTCTTCTTAAGGGTAATTACAATTCTTTAGCGATTTCTTAAAGCTCCTGGGTTACACATTTGGGGTAGACATAAGGCCAGTTGGTGGGATGATCTCTTAGGTTCTCTGACCCAGCTTGAAGTCAGTTCCTCTCCCCAATTCCAGCTCTCTAACCCTGCAGGTCTGTGCACCAGACCCAGCTGAGGGGGTTAGGGCGCTACTGTGGGGTCATGTGCCCGCTCAGCAGTTTAAATTGAGTACACCGGAAATTTCAATCCGAAGTCCGGAGCGCGGGCTCTCTGATCCCAATGTCAGGCCGGTGGCATTCCAGCCCTCAGGAAGGAGCCCCTCTTCCCGATTTCTCTGTCACAAGATTCATTAAGTAGCTTTTAAATCTCTTTGCCAAGGGTTGTCAGGACAATGCAGAGAAAATTGCCAACGATTCTGAAAACAGCCTATGAATCTGGGGCAGAGCTAGCGAGAACGAGGGAGCGCCTCGGAGGGGTGGGGCATTGGCAGCCACTTAGATGAGAAAGTTCTGGGCTTCCAAACTTCTTTGGTTGAGATCCGTGTTACTTTAAAAGATCAATTCAGCAGTTTTCCCCAGTTCCTCAGTCAAGGGTTTTAGAAGGTCGAGAAAGCAGAGGAGAAGGGGGCCTTGTGAGGGTGTGGGGGTGTGCCTTTCTCAGGAGGGAATGAGGATCCAGTGTGGGGGGGGGAGAAAAAGAGAAGGAGAGAGGGAAAGACAGAGAGAAAGAGAGAGGGGGAGAGAGGG
>NW_021620929.1:1022777-1080249 GCF_004785775.1 Grammomys surdaster
GGGAGAGGGAGAGGGAGGGAGGGAGAGAGAAGGGAGGGAGGGAGAAAGAGAGAAGGAGAGAGAAAGATAGAGAAAGAGAGAGGGGGAGGAGGGGGAGGAGGGGGAGAGGGAGGAAGGGAGAGAGAGAGAGAGGGAGAGAGAGAGAGAGAGAGAGAGAGAGAGAGAGGGAGAGAGAGAGAGAGAGAGGCTGAGAGAGGCTCTGTGTTTTGGGTCAGGGTACCATTGACCCACTTTCAGTTGAGTTTTGCAAGCTTGGATTACAGTACACCACCACCGGGCGGGTGCAGTCTGGCTGTAGCTCAAAGATCAATGCCAGACTCCAGAGTGACTGCAGGTGAGCAGCCGCCCCACCCTCCAGCACTTTGTGAGCCAAATAAAAGCAGTTTCTTTCCCCCTCTCTAGACTTCAGCTTCTACCATGCTCCTCTGAGTCTTCACGACCTTAAGCTGGACCCTCTGGTCTTAAGCAGAGACACAGATGGAGTCTAATTATGGGAACTTCTCTGTGGCCCTCAAGGAGGTAAACGACAGGAGCACATTAGGTTTTGTTCATCTTGAGTTGTCATGGCAACTGTGATTTTCCAGTTACAAGTTAACACTCACTTCATCTTACCCCTCTACACACAATTTCAGTGGTCGTCAACCACAAACTTAAATACAAAGTTGCAGAAATAGATGGGCTATGCTCTGAGCAGAGCAATGAGACCCTGCAGCCGCCAGTCTTATCCCGGCTGGAGAAAGACTCTTCGGTCAGGTGGTCCAGTGTGTCCAGGTAGTATGCACTGCCCACCCGCTTAGCAGCTATCACAGCTGTCAGATCCACTGTGTGATATCAGTTGCCTGTGTTGCAGAGACCTTTACTTAACCAAGGCTTATGGGTAAGGAGCTGGCAATTCAGATGTGCCAAAGAGAAGCTGTAAAGCACTTAACAAGGAGAGAGACTGCCTTGTAAGGAGATCTATAAGAACAAAATACCGCAGACGTATTATGTAGGGCTCAGGACTAGCCATAAATTTCTGGTGTTCTCTAGGGGTCTTGAATAATGGAGACTGGGGTAATAGTAGCGTGGTAGATTTGTGCTGCAGCTTTGTTTTATGGTTTCTATTATTGCCAATTTTACAAATTATATATATATATATAAAGGGAAGTCCATGTGTGCAGAGGCTGAGCAGACCTCCAGTTTTGCTTGGAGCTAAATATGCAATGCTGCTCCTGGAGAAGAGTCCCAGAGAGGGAGGGAACCATCACAGGTTGACAGTTCCTTCCTCCACTCCTGCTTCACTGAAGCTTCTGCTCAGCCTCCGGTTGGTTAATGCAGCTATCTAAGGCTCTTGGTCACATCCATGTAAATTGGCAGCAGGTGACTCAAGGTGAAAGGGAATTTACTGACAGCACCCAGTGGCTCCCAGAATTGATGGCAGGGATGGCTGACTAGGAAGAGCGATGAACCAGAACCACAGCAGGAGGCTCGTCACAGACCCACACCAGCAATGCTATGTCACTGTAGCTGTGGCCTCTGCCATACACCAGTAGGCTGGGAAAGTGGGTATCTGGCATTTCCACCATCTGTAGGAAGGCTCTGCCTCTCTCTAAGAGTAGAGAATTCCTTCCAAATTGGAAGGATGTTAAAAGACCAGGCAACTAAGTTGAAGAAGAATGGCAATCAGGTTGGGTTGGGTAATCCAATTGTAATAAAACCAATCAACCAACCACACCAACAGACAGAAGCTCAGTTGGCTTGACACCATACAGATGTTCTATCCTGTTCCTGCAGTGTGTCAGGGAAAGCTGAGGGCTTGTTTCAAGGTTGTCCTTAATGAAGAGGCTCAGGCTGATTAACCACTGTACACCATCACTTGTGACTAAGAGCACTGCATAGACAAGCTTAATTAGAAGGCGCTGGGAGGCTGCAGAGAGGTCGGAGGGGAGAACTGCCAATCTGTGCACAATCCTGCGGGCAATCAAAGGTTCTTACCTAGAGGTAACACACATCACCTGGCTAGAAGCAGCTGTGCAGGCCTGCCTTGGGGTGAGCAAGTGCATACTGCCTTGGGTCGAACAGCAAGCTGGGACTAGCAGCTGGGCAGAGTTGAAGTGGTATGTGTACCACATAGAATCTGCTGTCTTAGGCTACCTGGCAAAGGGTAGCTAGCAGGAAAAGCCACTGGAATGAAGACAAGAGCTGGGTTTTATATTCCTGTTGAGGCTCTGGGACCCATAACTCTGTATCTGTAAGCCAAGAAAACACCTGCATCTAGCCAGCCTCAGAGCAGTAAGCTCAAAGTCCATATGGCAGAAACAGCAACGTAGATCCAGCAAGAACTTCTCATGGGGCCCAGAGCAAGCTGAGCCAGAACTGAGTCCAGCCTCCAGAGAGCACTCAGGCGGTCTTGCTTTTACCATAGGCACCCCCATCACACACAGTCTCCTACAGAAACAGACACTTTATTTAGGGGCACTAGGTTCCCTCTGCAAAACCCCCTCTGCTTGCAGCTGCCTGAGGAACAGTGGGGGTTGGAATGTGAAGGATCTGTAGGCCTCTGGGGCAGAAGAGTCAGCTATGACACACTCTGTTCTTTTTTTTCTCATTAATTTATTTATTCATGTTACACGCTACACTACACTCTATTCTTTATAACTCGCCTAGCCTAAGATGTTTTGTTACAATGACAGCATGTTAGGACAGTGCATATGGTCAGGACACTGAGTGAGGACCTGTTTGTCCTTTGAGGAGCCTTAAACCCACAGGGCCTTCCTAGTCCCATGTCTTTCCCTCAGATTTTAATGTTGACACTTTTTAAATGACTGAGTGTGACAAACAACACATCTCATCCCATGACCAAAGGACTAAAAGCCAAAGTTTTGAAATGTCAACACCCAATCCAGAAAGGTTCCTAGTAATTTTGGAAATAAATGAAGTCCACAGGAGAGACTCATTTCCTTCCAATATGCATTTGCCAATTTGTCCTAAATAATAAATCAATTTTTAACAGTGTTGTCGAACGAAAAGTTTAAAGACTACATTTCCCAGACTGCCTTGCAGCCTCTCTGGGCCAGGACACTCAGGCAGCCATCTTAGATAACAAAGAACAGGAGAAGGCTGCTGGTCAGCTCAGGATTACTTGCCTCCCGACTCTCTGAGTCAAAGCTAAACCTGTCCTGTGGAAGCCACGGTTGGCTCATGTGTTGTGGTTACCAGCTGCACACATGCCATGATCTGCTTTTGTGGAGACAGATGGTTGTTACTCTCCTGTGCTTACAGGAGCATAGCTTGCCTTCACTGGTAAATGATGACTTCAGTGTTCCTGTAACGAGCCTGCCAGAAATAAAAATATCCTAGAGACACTTGTGTCCCTCGGTCTGGCTACCAGACTATTGAAACAATGAACCCCAAAGAAATAGGCTAGCTTCAGGAATCTCGTTCTGGGAGAAGAAAAAGTCATACCAAAATAACCCAGTTCTCACCTCTGAGCTTTCTCCCAGTCCAGCCTCTTAGACCAACCAGTTCAGTGGTAGGCCATAGAAAGACTGCAATTCCAAATACTGACATTTGGGCATTATCCAAACTCTTACATCTTATATTTAAAAGAGCAAATTTCCCATTCACTCGCTCATTCTTTCTGTCCCTCCATCCCACTCTCTGGGAGCTTGGATGTGACGGTGAATGCTGTTCCTGCTTAGTGGACTTTGAGGTTAGTGGGGAAGGTGGAGGTCCATCCAAGAACCCCCAGCCCAAGCGTAAGTGCAGAATGGCAACATGTTATTACATATGTACTAAGGATCTGAAACATTGCTAAAAGGATTGCCAGGGCTGCTGAGCCTCTTGGCTATCCTGGAGATTGGCCCCGCCAGTTTCCCAAAGACCTATCACCTCAAGATGATGTTAGCATCCAGCCTAGAGCTCTCTGACGTGAAAAACCCATGGATTCTCTATCCTTTCACACAATCCTGGGGAAACTACCAATTTTCCAGTTTCTGCAAGGTCTAGACTCAGGCTTGTGCAGGTTCCACCTCCTCACGGGCATTTATTGGATGTAAATATCCTAAATTCTAGAATGTGTAAGTTCACTAAGTTTGGGGCAACTAGCCAGAAGAGGAATTTTGTCTGTTTTTGTGCTGCAGATTGGACCCAGGACCCTGCACATGCTAGGTCTGCATCATGCCTAAATCTCTAGCCCTGAAAAGTTTTAATACTAAGACTCATCAGAAACTAGATTATTACCTAGACCAAAGTTAAAAGCATTACTGCTTGGTTCAAAGTGCTCTGGGCTATAAATGCAGCAACAGCGGCCCCTGATGGTCATTATTGTACACTACATGTCTTGTGGTGGCATTTTTGGATCCCCTTAGCAAGGCTTAGATTAGTAATAGTAATCAATAACCTCCCATAATTTTGATCACTTTCTTCCGTAGTCTTAATCATCAACATGTCCAGTTTACAAAAGCAAGCGTACAGGGCATCATGAGCTGTACCCTGTCACGGGCCAGAGTTCCAAAAGCCAACACATAGGACCCAATGCTGGTGAGATACTGCACTGTAAACTGGTGCCCAGCACCACTTTCTTTTTAGGCCATGGCAGATCACATCAGCATTTGCTGCTATACCAGGACTTCCTGAAGATGGTGGTTTGAAAGAAAATAATCCCATAGGTTCATAGGGAGTGGCACTATTAAGTGGTGTGGCCTTGTTGGAGTAGGTGTGGCTTTGTTGAAGGAAGTGTGTCACTGGAGGTGGGCTTTGAGGTCTCAGATGCTCAAGCCAGGCCTATTCTCTCAATGTTCCTTCTTGTTGGCTGCTGATACAACAGCACTCTCAGTTCCTTCTCCAGCACCATGTCTGCCTGCGTGCCACCATGCTTCCTACCATGATGATAACAGATTAAACTTCTGAACTGTAAGCCAGCCCCAATTAAATGTTTTCCTGTAGAAGAGCCCAACTAAGACGGGGACTAAAATATGTTCTTACTCACATAAACTCTGATCAGATAGTTAGTGGAATCGTTAGAGCCTGGGCCCTGACAATCCTAACAAGCTAGGTTCACCCACTCACCCACCTGCAAACAGCCAACCAATGAGACATGTTGGGAAAGCAGAGAAAGGGATCTTGTCAACATGATCATGTTAAAAGAGCCCTAATGAGCCGGGCAGTGGTGGCGCACGCCTTTAATCCCAGCACTTGGGAGGCAGAGGCAGGCGGATTTCTGAGTATGAGAGTTCGAGGCTAGCCTGGTCTACAGAGTGAGTTCCAGGACAGCCAGGGCTACACAGAGAAACCCTGTCTTGAAAAAAAACCAAAAAAAAAAAAAAAGAGCCCTAATGGTGTCACCAAGTCTGCCTTCCAGAGACCTAAGATGAGGTAGAGGTTAAGAGGGATGCGTAATTACTAATCTGGTCAAGTTGCACACATGGTCTCCTGGAAGGCGGCCATCCAAGTTGTCAGAACGGAGTGGAATCTCTTCCCCAGCAACAAGCTCTCCCTCTGGCTGGTACCAGGCTTTAAATCCTCCCTCTACTAGCATGAGCTTCTTCAGAGAGAGCCCATTAGATTTACTAGGGACCACTGGTTCAATATTTTGACAGTCAAAAGGGCAGGGCTCAAGGCTCTTTAGAATATCTTCATTCCTGTTAGGATGATTACACTATTTTACAAGTAAGAGAGGAAGAGGGACTTTTGGCAAAGTGTTCTGCTGAGCACCAGAGACAAAACAAACAGCTGTGGTTTCTACTTCGAAATTTACATTCTGGGTGTGGTTGGGGGCACAGAGGTGCAGATGGCCAATCAGCCTATAAATTATTCATTTCCAGTTACAACAATTGCTGTAAGGATTTGGCTCAACAATAGACCAAATTAGGCCTGGAGACAGCAAAGTTTCTGTGAGGAAAGAGTAAGATTGTTGGTGCCCCTAAAAATGTGACCTATAAGAAGGGATACCCTCCCAGCCATGCCCCTGGGGGGTGGGCAGGGTTGAACTCTCTAATGGGACTCCCTAAGAGCAAAATATGAGAGGTCAGCAGTAGAAACAGGCTGGAGATATCCCAAAGGGTTGTAACCTATCATGAAAGATTGTGATCAGCTTAACCTTTGAGACCGGCTGGGCTGATGTTAAAGGAATAGAGTGTCTGCTTGTTTTGTGCTCTCACTTCTGTTCTCTTGGGTAGCACATGTCGGGTAAGAGCATCTTGGACCACTGCCTAGTGTGCATCTTCCCAGGAGACAAAGGGACTGTAAATGTTATTCATGTCTTTTTCAGTGGTCATGAGCGATGAGGAGTAACCACAACAGATGTAGTTCTGAGAGTTGGGGAAATTGAGTCGACGATCAGCCAAGAAGTAAAGAAGACAGAAGCACGTAAGAGATACCGAAACTGGCCAGGCATGGTGGCACACACCTTTTAGCCCAGCACTTGGGAGGCAGAAAAAGGCAGATCTCCGTGAGTGCAAGGCCAGCCTGGTGTACAAAACAAGTTCTAGGACTGCTAGGGAGGTTAAACAGAGAAACCTTGTCTTGAAACAAAATAAAACAACAAAAAAGAAACATCAAATATGATCTTTCCTATAAAATATATAAAACTTGTGTTTAGAAGAAGGAATTAAGATCTTTTTTTTCTCCCCTACTTTGTAAGACTTGCAGATGTTAGGATCCCATGGAAATACTTTATTTACACAAAGGAATTTGATGGCTTTTCTCTTTGGTGCAGTGACCTCTTTCCCCTTCCTCCTCTACTTCTTATCAGACCAGGCAACTGAGTAAGATTGTTATGTTGGACCCTAGCCAACTGAGAAATGATAGGACCACTACCTTCCTTAGAATAAAAACCAAATGCACCTCCTGTCTTCGTGTGTTCCCTCCCATGCCTTTTCCTGCCCCAGCACACCTCTTGATCAAGAGTAAAGTTTGCCTTGTCCAGACACTTAGCTAGAGTGATGGTCTCTCTTTGCAATCCAAACTTATTTCTAACAGTGGTAACAGTGAGGAATCCAATGCAGACTTGTGGCTGTAAAAGCTAGGGTACTTTACTTGTTGTTAAATGACAGCTAGCTATCAGGACTGTGGATATGTTAGGTTAAACACTGGAACACAACTCCTACTATACTTTGTCTAGGTGTATGACCAGGGTAGTTATTTCCGCTCTTCCATTTCTGCATCTGCAGAAAGAAATGGTTTTGCCGGCTTTCAGATAGTTGTGAACGTGTTTAAAGAGTGCAGCATTATTACATCTAATTCATTCTACGTACTGGATCTACTATTAGTAATGCTGACAATATTTAATATTGAGGAGAAAAATCTACGCATGCAAAAAAAGACTTAGTAGCAGTTTTTATTTTCTTCTTGTTATTTTATGAATTTGTAAAATGAATTGCTATTAACCAAGCAGAAGGTTACAAAGTTTTGAACAGAAGTTTGATTTGTAGGCAGGCTAGATAGATAGCTGAGAGGGTATAGGCATTTGCCACAGAGCTTGAGAAAAACGGGTTCGATCCATCACCTACATCACAAGAGAGACCAGTGTGCCACAAATTGTTCTCTGACCTCCACACAAGCGCTGTAGCTCGCCCCACCGCCCTTCCCTGCCACTCAAAAAGTAAAATTAATTTTGGCAAAACAATAACAAAAAGATTAATCCATTGTTAACCAAATTTCTCAGGTCATATTATTCAAGGTCATAGGAATGGAGTGCATGCCAAAACACAGGCTGCCAGGCATAGAAACAGAGCTGCTGGAATCACAGTCTTTGTAAGATAAACTCTTTCAATCAGCTCTGCGGGTGACCCTCACGCACTGTGGGGAGGTCTGATTTGGGAGGGCTGCAGTGACTGAGTAGGTTCTAAGCCTACAATTCCCATGCGGTCCGGCAAACTAGCGCGAGCGAGCCAATAGCCTACCGGGAGTTGTAGTTTCCAACGGCCAAACACAGGCTATAAGAACATGGGTGATGGCTCCAGGAAACCAACCGTCCCATAATGCAAAGGTGGTCGGTGACGCTATTAGACGAGCGCCAGCAGTGCGGCGAGTGGGGAGTGCCGTGGTCCCCGCCGCCTCCCAACCCGCCGCTTCCCACCCTGCCGCCTCCGTCGCCGCCGCCTCCGTGGGGCCCTCCGTGTCTGCGCAGCTCGGCCCGCGGCTCCCGGAGGAGCAGCGGAGCGCGGGGCCCGGCGCGGGCGCGGGGTGCGGCCATGGCGGACGGTGCGGGAGCAGGCGCGGCGGGCCAGGCCTCGGGACCGGCGGGGGGCTCCAGTGGGGCGGGCGGCCCCGTCAATCCTGCTTCGCTGCCTCCAGGAGACCCGCAGCTCATCGCTCTCATAGTGGAGCAGCTCAAGAGCCGTGGTCTGTTTGACAGCTTCCGCCGGGACTGCCTGGCCGACGTGGACACTAAGGTACCCGGGCCACGGGGGCTCGAGGGAGGCGGTCCACCTCGCAGCTTTGACGTGCCAGTGCTCGGAGTAAAACAAAAGGCACCTCGGGAGCCTGGCGGGGACGCGCTGCGCGGGGACAGTGCCGGCGTCTGAGTGGTGCACACCTGACACCTGAGCACTTACCAGCTGTGATTTTTAATTTTTCTTATTTTTGTTTTAGTCCAGTCGCTTTTCTGAACTTGGAGATTTTTTTTATGGCTTCACAAGTATACCCACTCCATACCCAAGAAACTTGTGTCTTACAACACTCGGGAAAGGCAGATACTTGAGAAGCTACACCCATTCCCTTGTTCACCACTAGGGAGGTGATTTTAAGCACCGCTGGATTGGACAACACCTTAATAGTTATTACCTTTTCCAAGCTGAATCATTAATAGGCTTGTATGAGGTCAAATTGGGATAAGCTGTAGAATCAGCATCTTATTTTGTTCCGTCTAACTAATTGAAATGGAGTGAATGGCTATGTTAGGCCAGTCTCTACGGTTTAAAAAAATGCTAATTCACCTCTCTTGGAAACTTTGGAATGTGTGTTACAGGGCAGGTATATAGTAGTGACCGGAACATTCCTTTTCCCTTTACAAAACTTGCTTGCCAAGATTAAGGTGATAGAGTTAGGAGCTTGTTTGCTGACTGACAGGGCTCACCAGGGTAGTGGTTGCTCCTCATGCTGTTGGCACTGTGAGTCACCCAAGCAAGCTGGTCCAGTAGGCCTCAGCTGAGGCTCAGCTGTCAGCTGCAGGCTGCCTGGGCCTGACCTATGGCTTTGATATGGGGTAAGGTGTGCCCTACATCTACACATCTTAGGCCACAGTCTGCACAGGTGGCCATCCTTCCTACTTCCATGTTCTCATAGAGGGACCAGAGCCAAGCAGACACCGACATGCCATTCAGCAAGGGTGGGGTGAAGAGGTGTTATCTGCCTCCATTTGGAGAGAATGAGGGCTCAGAACATTCCTTGTACACACTAGGTAATTTCCTAGGCTTGTTCTCAAGCTCTGAGAAAGAGGATTTAGAGTAAGTGCCTCAGGCTCCTTTGAGGGTCACAGCCTTGCCTGGAAACTCTTCACAGAGCTGCCTTGGCTGGAGCTGTAGTGAATCTCGCTGTGACCTTGGTGGCTGTTTCATTTGGAGGGGCTTTCCTCGGTGTGCTGATGTGAACATCCACTGTGAGTCAAGCAGACAGGAGTGTTTGCATTTTAGGGATGGAAATTATTACTGAGAGTTAGGTGACTTGTAAAAAGTCAGTGTTTGGCTTAGAACCCTTCCAGAAACAGCTTTCATCCATCCTTGGCTACATGGAGTCAGAGGCCACCTTTGTTTACTCTTCTAAGCCTGAAAGTCTGATGTCTAAATGACGACAGCATAACTAATAGGCTCTCCCCTGTGGATTATGTTGAAAAGTAGATTGACTTGGGGACTGGAGAGAGAGCTCAGAGGTTAAGATCGCTCTTCCAGAGGTCCTGAGTTCAATTCCCAGCAACCACATGGTGGCTCACAACCATCTGTAATAAGATATGGTGCCCTCTGCTGGCCTTCAGACAGACACACACTGTATACTTAATACACATAATAAATAAGTCCTTTTTTTTTTTTTTTTTTTTTTTTTAAGTAGAGTGACTTATATAGGCAATGCCCTGCACTGTGCCCAGCCACTGCAAGACAGGCACCCTGCTGGCTGTTGATTCATGGCTGCTGTACTGCAGGTGAACTCTGAGGTCAGGTGGGACTGTGTTTAAAGAAGATGTGTTTCTATGAAAAGCAGTTTCGTGAATGGCTCAAGGCCATGACATTGGCATACACACTAACATGGTCTCTTCTGAATGAATGTCTTAGCCAGCTTACCAGAACCTGAGGCAGAAGGTGGATAATTTTGTGTCAACACATCTGGACAAACAGGAATGGAATCCTGCAATGAACAAGAACCAGTTGCGAAATGGGCTGAGGCAGAGTGTGGTTCAGTAAGTAAAGAAACGGTGGAGTTCCCAGCATGAATGCCACACAGGCTGGCCGTAGTTCCTGGGGGTCCTGGTCTGTGGTGCTCTGTAGCCTTCTGCGGTCTTGTGCATCAGGGAGATGATGAGCAGAGCCCTGGAGTGCCTGCTGCTCACTCTCGGCCACTCCTAGGCGTGTGCACTCAGTGGTGACTCTGGAAGGTCTCCTGGATTGCCAGGCTTGCTCTTTGTTCTGTGAAGCTTTCAGTGTAATCTGAATTTGAGAGTGAGTTTTATACCAAGATACCAATGTAGGGTGTGGGAAGTGAGTTCTGTATGTTCTGTGACCACAGCTGCTAAAGTGTGGTGACAGTTCGCAGGGAGACGTCCTGTAAGGTGTTATCCTTTACAGAAATAAACTGAACCTTTGTTAGAAGGTCCAGTAGAGCAGTCACATGAGAGACCTCATTGTTACTGGCACAGTGGGGTGGGTCATGGATTCCAAGGTAATTTTTTTCTGCTCTGTCAGAATCCATTTTGGCTTTTAGCACCAGGGCTTATGTTTGGCACCTCCTAATCTACTTCTTAATCTTAGTGTTGAATAAAAGCTTATGAAACAGAACTCTGAAAATAGAAACATCAGGGAATTGTGGTGAGAAAAGCAAATGTTGGAGGACTGAGGTGTGACTGCATTTGCTAATAGTACAGAGGTGCATGCATTTGTGGCTGCCAAAGATATGTAGGGAGTTGAACTGGGAGAGCCAAAGCACAGGCTCTTAGTCGTTCTGGTGCATACCCTAAGAAACTCACGCAGTAAAGTTGTGCTGTATCCCCCAGAGGCCTTTATGATAGAGGTAGGTCCCCAGCGTTGTTGAGGTGGGAGCTGGCAGGAGGTGTTGAGATCATGAGGCCTTCACCCCTGTGGCACTGAATTAGTTCTTTGAGAATCAGTTGTTGAGTTTAGCCTAGTGTGATGCCATACTGCTGCCATCCCAGCACTCAGAGGCTGAGGCAGGAAGGTGAGGAGAACCAGACAGGTTTGGTTATGTAGTGAGTTCCAGACCAGAGACTAGCCTCAGCTATACAGTGAGACCTTCCTAGAGGAAAGAAAATAAAAGATCAGTGAGTTCAGCTGCTTTTCTTACTAAGCAGTGCATCTTAGCATGTATGTGGACACATCACATTGTATTACAGATAGGCATTGGGCAGACTCTAGGTGGCACTGTGCTGCTTGCACTTACTAGTCACTAGCATTATGAGCCGAGTACACCCCTTTACATTCCCCAGCCTCAGTTTTTTTGTTACAGTGACACCAAGAAAGCTGGGTTAATTCAGGTCATCCTCTACAGACTGGATACTGGTACCATTGTCCTAGTTTTGATACTGTAGTGTGTCATGCAAGGCACTAACACCAGAGGTGTAAGGATAGGATGTATGACCAGATGTTTCCTTGAAACTTTTGACTATACAGTGATTTTGAAATTTAAAAGATTTTAAAAATAGAAAAGGAGCTTTGCTGACAATGTAGTACTACTCATGTGGTTCATGGCCACTGAAACTGGAATCTTGTAAAGAAAATTACCACCCACGTAAAGTCCTCTGTGTATCAGGGGAGTATGGCGTCTAAAGCTGCCCATGCTATCTTCTTGGCCTGCGTAATATTGCTCCCTTTCTCTTGAGGGAGCTCTGATGACCTAGAGGTCTCAAAAAGCAGGGTCAGAAGCCACTCTTTACTGAATATTGCGTGTCCAATCTTTATGTATCTTAGCAGTCGTCACAAATCTCTGTTATCTGGGCCGTCTTAGAGTCTGCATTGTTGCTAGAAGCCACTTCTGCACTGGCTGCTGAGTATAAATGCTGAAGAAAATGGAGGCACAACAAAGCTTTGCTGCCTTTGACATTATCACTGCAGTTTTCACTCCACACCTGTGGCCAGGTCACTCTTGCCGTGTGTCATATGGGTTGGCCTGTGGGGCAGTCTGCTCTGATTTGTCTGGTTCCTTTGTACAAAGTTGGGGCTGCATCAGGGATAGTAGGTAGCAGTCAGCTCTGAATCCCTTCAGATCAGTGGCCTAAACCTTAGGGGAAGTGGATGTTTGCTGGGCTCTTGAAAGGCACTTGGGAGAATATTGGTGCAAAGGAGAACTCTCGAGAACTAAGTAACAGAGGTTTGTTTTGTCTCCACAGGTCAGGCATGTTGGAAGCAGGAGTGGACAGGATCATTTCTCAAGTGGTAGACCCTAAACTAAACCACATCTTCAGGCCACAGATAGAGCGAGCAATCCACGAGTTCCTGGCTGCCCAGAAAAAAGAAGCTGTGCCAGCTCCCCCTCCAGAACCTGAAAGCCAGGATCCTCCAGCACCATCCCAAGATGCTTCCTAAGGTTTGGTATAGCATTTGTCCTCTCTGCCTGTTGATATGTGAAATGGTTAGAAAAGGGGTAAGCCGTGATTAGAAGTTCGTACCCATTCAGAAGAATGAGCCATCCCACAGATGTCACCACTCATGTGCTCCCAAGTGTACTCTGTACTAGCAAAGCCAAGCATCCAAGTCAACAGAAGAAACCTCATCAGGAACCATTGTAGCAGCTGGTTTACACAGGGGACTCATGTGGAGGTCATCCTCTCTGAAATTGCTTACACGTGGCTCTGACACTGGATGACATTTGCAGTTTTCCTACGAAGTCAAGCAGCATTTCCAAGTGCTGTCTCAAGTGAGCTCTGCACACCCATGTTGCTTCTCAGTTACAGTGCAGCTCTGTTCCCTTTATCTCAGGCTTGGGATTTAATCTAACTTCAAGATTAGCTGGAGAGAGAGAGATGAATTCGGTCCTCATTCCCGTCAAGTCATGTGTTATATCAGAGATGGCGGGCAGGTAGAGGAAAGACATTGTGTGAGCAGCAGACCCTCCCTCACCTGTCTTCACCCCAGCCCGGGGAAAGTCCTGGCCCCTTGTTCTGCTGCTAGTGTTCTGTGCTTCTCCAAGACACTGTTATTAGTTAAGGAGGGAGGGAGGCAGTTGAGCAAGGCCTTAGAACATGGCTGTTCAGAGGAGGCAGTGCCAGTGGGGCTATCTTCTTGTGCCTCTTGGGCGAGGTCCTTGATCCATCATGGAGTGTAAAGCATTCATTTTAAATCTTCCTCATTTCATTGATAAGTTTTTTAGGAACATATAGTTATTAGATATAGACCCTAGTCAAAAGCATTTTGACATGATTGTCTTTTTTTTTTTTTTTTTTTTTTTTCAGAATATGCCCAGTACCTTTGGAAAGCTCTATTTAACGAAGAAGTGGATTCCTGTTTCATACGAATATAACTTTAGTCGACCATGTCATTACTGATGTCAAGATTTTGGCCTTGACTGCAGTGGTGTCCACATTGGATGGAGAGCAAGTTTGGCGGTGTGGGATAGTTACCCATACTTCCTCATGGATTGTGTCACCTTTGACCAGCCTGTCAAAGGGTATGACCCCAGTAGACACTACAGAGGTTTAAGCACTACAGTGACGTGGGCTGTCCTGAACGAACCTTTATACTTGAACAGCGACACTGCATGTGGATGTTAGCGCTTGTGCTCTGTGGTATGCAGAAGCCAGGCTGGAGGCTAGCTGGTCAGGACGGCCAGGGTCAGTGGGACCAGCTGTTGGATGGTGGGTTTTGATATTGTTGCTAGAGTTACAGACCAGAACGTGTGGCAGTTAGCATCGTAGCCTTAAGGTTGGGTGACCTTCCTGTGCTTGGGGGACTTAGTGGGTTCCTTTCCTTGTCAGAGGTAGTGTTGCAGCCCTGGAGTGAGTGAGGAAGCTGAGACTTGGGGTGCACGGAAAGCCCCACAGCTTCTGTCCGGCTGTCTCCCTGTCAGCAGGGGCGAGTCACTCTGGGTGAGGTGCCCAGTTCTCATGTTTGTGTTTTTAGAAAAAAACCTGCTAATAATTAGTGGATGTTTTATACAATAAAGTCGTTTGATGATCTTTCCCTAAAGCCTCAACTTAACCTCAGAGCCTTGTCAGTGGAGGGGACCCCCTTTCCTCTACCTGCTTGCCATCTCCCTATACCACACAGGATTTGGTGAGACTGAAGGACTGGTGGCTGCAACTTAGAAGCACCCTGAATCAGGGTGAATGGGGCAGGGGCAGGGGCAGGGGCAGGGGCAGGCATCGTCTTGACTGTTCTACCGCAGCTCAAGCTTGGATGAGTACCAGTGTCCCCTACATGTCTAAGGGTGAGCATGGGGATGGGGGTGGGTAGGTGTTCATTCCGAGGTCCAGGGAGCCCGAGGTTTGTATTTCTTTTCCTTTTCTGTTTCTAATGCATTAGTTATTAACCTAGGGTGGGGTGAATGAGAAGGTGACAGGTTGCCTGTGTGGAGTTCAGAAGACAGACTGCAGATATTGCAATCTTGGGTTCCATTGACTGAACTCAGGTCATCAAACCTGGTGGCAAACACCTTTCTCACTGGCTCCTGGGAGATGCTGGCCTGCATGTGGGAGAGGCTGCTCTTACCTGCGAGCCTAGTCATAGTTGAGTACACTGCTGACAGCTTGTCTGACTTGTTGGATTTGGGGTTTGAAGGTTTTGTGGTTACACCTGCTAAGCAGTTCTCTACAGCTGAACTTCACGCCCAGCCCAGCTCTAACAAGATTTAACCCAGTCGATTGTTTCTGCACTGAAGGAATGCTCCCCTCCCACCTCTGCCACAAATGCCCTCACTGAGGACTTGCTGCCTGCTAAGAACTCAGCCATGTTCGCAGCTCCCGCCCTCAGCAGAGATGGAAGTGACCTCAGAGGTGTGGTCTGGTTTTCCTGTCCAGGGTACAGTACCATGTCCATCCTCTGGAGTTAACTGCCATCCCAAACCTGGGCCCCATCAAACTGATCTGAATTCCGAAGCCTGAAAGGAAACAAAAAAGTGTAAACTGACCACATGCTTCACAAGAGGTGACCAGGGCATGGGTGGAAACTGGAAGCTTGTCTTTCCCTCCTGTCAGAATTCTCTTACTTTTGAAGGCTGAGTAGTATTCCATTTTGTGTGTATATTGCATTTTGAAAAGCCTGGCTAATTTTTAGCCAAAAAGTCACCTAAGACACATCTCAGGATCATAAAACATCTGGAAACCTTTGATCTGCTCTCTGAGGTCATGTATGAACTGACTCCCTCTGAGCAGGTGCTGGCCCACAAGTGTTAACAATGGGGAAGACAGCTAAAGCCAAGAGTTAGCACATGGCAGTCACCTGGACAAAAGTCCAACAGAGCCAGAGCAGGCTTGGGACCGTGCCAGCCTGCTGGGTCGTCCATACTGTTTTATAGCTCCTACCCTAGCCCGTGTGCTCACCATGTCCTGCTGAAGCTTGCTGCTGTCTCTGGGAAAACCTGCCCATGGCTGATCTTGCCCTGGCCTCCTTCCCCACAGCAGTGTAAGCCATTGCAGACTTGCCCAGCTTGGACTTGGTGGAAGTCCATGAAGCTGCTCTTATGGTCTGCGAAGCTAACAGACATGTATTTATAGCCTGTGAGTTATTAATAGGATTTTACTGGTTTCCATTCTAAGCATAGATCTCTCCATAAATGCTTAGGGGTGGGTGGGAAAAGCACGAGAAACGTTATTGGGTGAAACCCCATGAAGGGAGCGTTGTGCAGTGCCACCCTGACTCACCTTGTTAAGTCTATGCTGAGAACACGTGGTTTGTTGTAAAATGAGTCCTTTGACACACAGGACTCAGAACCACTTCTCTGGCCTTTGCCCCTGCCTCCCCACATGTCCCCAGGAAGATGTGTGTACAGTTGACATTGGTAGCAGCCCTTTATCCACAGAGCCTGACAGCTCTAGGAGACAGGCTGGACCACACAGGGTGCTGTTTGCCCAGGCCAGTTCTGGGATGGTGGCCTTCAACCATAGCCAGCTTTAGAAGCCCGCTGTCTGTTTCCTTTGTGCCCAAGCCCAAGCCTTAGAACTTACTATTTCACTGAGAGGCAAGGTCACCCCATCCGTCAGGGTAGAATAGGCAGAACATGGCCATCCCAGCCTGCAGCCACACTAAAACTGGCATGTCAGGCTGGGAACCGCAGAGTGGAGGAGAGGCCCAAGGGCAGCAGAACAACCCCTGTTCTATGTCTGCCTTCTGAGTAGAAGAGAGGAAATCAGGTTCTCCCCTGACAACAGAGCCAGCTCTAGGCTCATTCAAATCATGAGGAATCAGAGAGGGCCTCAGGCCTGGGAATGGGGATTGCCAGCTTTGAGGGCTGTCTAGAGCCCAGGGCTGGTCCATTCCATCTGAATTCTCCTATAGGTGGGTGGGGGTACTATTGACAGGACCAAAGAGAAGGTGAAGAGTCGCCTAGGCAGGACCTCATCTGTGCCAGCTTCCGAGGGGAACTGCTAGCCTGAATAGGATGGGGAGGCATATGTGGTACCTAGTGGCTGTCTCAAAGGTGGTTTGAGTTGTGCAGTTTGTGAGTGCCACAGCCATGGGGGTGGAGTCAGTGCTCAGCCTGCACTGATGGGCTGAGACGTGGTGCTGTTCTAGTGGAGGGAGGGGACAGGCAGAGTAGGCTGGGCCAGCTGGGGTTGGGTGGGTGGGCTAGGCTAGAACAGGGCTGAGTTGATGGGGCTAGAATAGGCACAGGCAGTGGGTGGGGTGGGGTGGGACAGGGGCAGATAGGATTGTGTGAGATGATATGGGGTACAGCAGAGCAGGTATGGATGAAACACAGACCACAGGAATGCCAGAACCACTGGCAGGTTCCTACTCCTGAAGAAGGGCCAGGGTCGCACTGTCACAGTCAGCTCTTCACTAAGGTTCTTAAGCTCTGCCGTTGCTCACTGCTGCTTGAGGAACAGTGGGTGTTAATCAGTGACTCATTTGACCATCTCAAAACCCCAAAGATCAGGACAGCCACTGTCCCTGGTTTACAAAGTTGCTTGTCCAGTCTTACAACAGCAGGAGGCCCCTGGAGCCTAGCTCAAGAAACACTTGCTTCCCTGTGGAAGCCAATGCAGAGTCCTAAAGGGAAGGAGAGATGGGAAGGGAGAGAACAAGCTGGCTGTAGAGGCATCCACCTAGGCTTGCCTGAGAGGTGGGGTGGAGGGGCCTCTCTTCACTGGGAGTGTCACAGGAGGTAACGGCTGCCTGTGTGAATGATGGAGAAGACCCCCTGGTTTATGTCCCAGGTGGAATTTGCAGCTGGTAGGTGACCTTTTACCTCTCTGAGCCTCTGTTCCTGACTTGTGGAATGGACCGTGAACATTCAACTTACAGGAGAGGCCGTGCCAGCTGAGTGATGGTTAAGCATCTAGTCACCAAACAGCTGAGAGACTGGTTATTCCCCAGCCTGGACAGAGCCAGACTTCACCAGGCAGCAGTGCCCTCCCGCTGAGACAGCATCATGGCCTCATGGCCAGGCCCCTCCCTCACAGGTTGAAAGAGTATGTGATATACCCCAGCTACATCAGTTCCTATCTTAGAAAAGTCCTCTCTGAACCTTAGATTCCTCTATAACATGGGCGTGTTTGAGGTTTACAGACTGTAAACAGAAGCTATTGGTGTTAATTTTACTAAGGAAAGCAAAGTGGCCAAAGTCAGGAACACAACATTTGGTCTGCGAGAGATCAGTGCTCAAAGTCCTAGCTCCCTAGAAGAGTAGCTGAGCAGCCTTGGGTGAGGGTCTGCACCTCTCTGTTTCCTCCTGCTTATGAAGCAGGTGATGGAGAGAGATCTGTGCAGCTTCCACAGCCTGGGCGTGGAGTGGGGTGATGGGGTGATTATTCCTGTGACTGCCTGTGGATTTCACACGGCAGGGCCAGGCCCTGGTCTGACCTCATTTGCCATCACTTTGTGTTGTGTCCCCAGCTGAGTGGCCTGAAAGGTGTCTTTGTGGGGCTGCCACCCAGACCCAGTGAAGAGTCAGAGTCATCCATGTCCCTCTATAAACAGGCCCAAGGTAGTGAGAATCACCCACTCTCTGGTGGCCCTGGAGGGACAGCCATACCAGAGGTTAGTTGAGGGTGTCAACCTGGTTTGAAGGAAACATCAGAATTCAGGGACAGAGTGTCCACAGAAGACCCTCAGCCAGGCAGGGAGTCCTGTGGATACTGAAGCCAGAGGGTGTGCAGGTCTCCCTGGGTCCTGCCAGACATTACCTGATCTGGGTTGAAGCTGTTCCCTCCCAGCCCTCACCTCTGCAGGGTGAGCACTCCACCCCCGGGCAGGGCTAACCCTGTCATATCCAGGTACCTCCCATGGCCACTCAGATTCAAGGGGCATCCCAGAGAGGTAGGAGACACACGTGGAATTGGAAGCCATGCCCGGTCTCCTTAGCTTTCACTCCTACAGCCTGCTGGGAGGTCACCCCAACTGCCTGGGGCGACCAGCCCCAGAGCCTTCTCTCCCCGCAGCCTATCCTCTCTTAAAAATACACATAAATTAAGTGCTGCATGATGGGTTTATTTTGTTTTAGATTTACTTAATTTTATGTTATGCGTATGGATGTTTTGACTGTATCTGTCTGCACTACATGTCTGTCTGATGATCAGTGAGGCCATAATGGGGTGATGAATACCCTGGGTCTGGAATAACAAATGCTTGTAAGCTGCCATGAGGATGCTGGGAATCGAACCTGGGTCCTCTGGAAGAGCAGCCAGTGCTCCTGAACTCTGACCTGTCTCTCCATCCACCTGACCCTCACTTTTATTGTTTGGATGTGTTTTGTTTGGCTTTTATTTTGGATTTGAGGCAGACTTTCCTAGGAACTTAGAATCCTGGGATTCCGGACCTGAGCCACCTTGTCTGGCTACCTCACCCTTTTGTTGGCATCCAGCCCTCACCCTGTCTCCCATCCCCCAGCCCCTGTGAGACACAGCCATCTTTCAATTTCACTGGTGCGAGGACCCGCTTGAATACTAAACCAAAGACAATCTCTTTGTAAAGCAGTGCAGCCTTTGTAGAGAACCCAGGCATACCCTCCCGTGTAATTAACCTTGTCTATACAGCTAGTGATAACTGATGTCAAGCAAAGGCTGCTGAGCCGTAACCGAGCCATGTTTAGGACAGTGCAGGGGAGATGAGGGGACACCCGTAGGACCGGATCAGTGAGTATCTGTTCCCTTTTCTCCTCACAGGTGATGGGCTCCAAAGATTTAGGATCCCCCTGTAAAGAGCCAAACAAAGCCTGTTTGCTGTTCTTACTGGAGTGTTCTTTTTCTAGAAATGAGGGCTGGAGGTGGGAAATTCCTCCAAAGAGGATGCTGGAGCAGATGGTAGTACTAAGGTCTTTGCAAGCACCCATTCCCGTGATCCTCAGAGCCAGTGCTCTGACAGCAAGGATGCTGGAGTTAAACAACATATCCTGGTGTCTCAGTCTTCAGAGGCAGTGCTGCAGGTGTGTGCGCGTATGCGTGCACACATAGACATGGAGGCCAGTGGAAAGCCTCAGTGTCATTCTAAAAACCGTCCACCTTGGTTTTTAGAGACAGTGTCTCTCACAGGCCTGGAGCTTGACAAGTAGGCCCTGCTGGCCAATGAGCCCTAGGAATCCTCTTATCTCCCCTCTCTCCCCAGCCCTGAGATTAGGAGCACATGCCTAACATTTTTAAAAGAAATATTCATTCTGGAGGCTAATCTAATCCATCAGTCCCCACTGGCACAAATTTGCATTTTGTTTTATAATTGAAATTGGCACCAGAGCTCTGTCATGAGCACAGCAGGGGCTATTCCCAGGAGGAACTGGCACAATGTAGAGCTTTGGTTCCCTACTGTTTGGGGGCTGGGAGGGAACACCTAAAGCTAGAACTGTGAACTTTGTGTGATGCTGGAGAAAAGCACACAGCAACTTTTGTGATGCCCTGGGGTGAAGATGAAAACAGAGCCACTCCCAGGAGGGAGCTCTGGGCACGAGTGGGTATAGAGCAGCCTCCCATGAGGACAGAGGACAGCTGTTGGCTGGGCCAGGGGACCCAGCAGAGACCAAAGGCAGCATTGGACTCCCTCAATTTTTCCTCTCAACTCATGCTTCCTGTGTTCTGCAGCTAAGGTTCTGATGGCTGACGGCCATCACTGCCTGTGGATGGTTCACACTCAAAATTGACATAGTGTAACAGAATAACTTCCACCATGAAAGGGAGGTGTCCCCACTGGGGTCTTCTGAGGCAAACAGCTTGTTTCTTATTAGGGTGATTGAGATGGAAGAGGAAACCCCAGAAATGTGCACACTTGAAAGTGACTGGATGGTCACAAGAGATAAGAACAGACAAGAAGACAGGAAAGTATCCCTCTGCAACTGCTAGCCAAAATAAACCCTTTCTTCCTTAAGTAGTTCTTGTCAGAGTCTGTCTTAGTAACCAACTAGTGACAGGGAGACCGTCAGAAGTCCAAGTTTAGGGCATCAAGATGGTCAGATCCTAGGGAGAAAGCTCTTAGCTGGTAGACAGCCACTTGGCAATGAGCACACATAGAGATGACAGGTGTGTCTTCTGAACAGACAAGTCCTCCTATAGATCAAAGCCCTCCCGTGTGACCTCCTCCATTTTTTAATTCCTTCCATAAAAGTGGTTTCCAGATAACAGTCACATGGAGGCCTAGGCTCACAACATAGAAATTTCAAAGGGACACAAACCTTCATTTGTGACACTTGCCAAGCCAAACAGAAGTTTAGGTGTGAAAGATTCATGTTCAACTGCTACACTGGTTGCATGACCGTGGAGTCATAGGAGAGGCCAGAAACTGCCTAGCTAGGGTCCCCAAACATGAATCAAAGGAACAAACTTTAGAGGTTAAATGTGAGGCCCCAAGAGTCTGCAGATAAGCTCAGAGGATCAAGAGCCTGGCAAAGCGGCTTGCTACCATGTCTTCAGAGCTGTGCACTGCCTGGTGTCCAATGTTGCTACCTCATGGTACAAAAGAAGCAACAGTAACATAAAAGATGGCTTGATTGGGCTGGAGAGATGGCTCAGCGGTTAGAAACACTGACTGTTCTTCCAGAGGTCCCGAGATCAATTCCCAGTAACCACATGGTGGCTCACAACCATCTGTAAAGTGATCAGATGCCCTCTTCTGGTGTGTCTGAAGATAGCTACAATGTACTTATATACATAAAATGAATAATTCTTTAAAAGAAGATGGCTTGATTACATCTAGTATTTATTAAACAGGACTAAAGGCGCTCCTGAGTTTTGGGAACAATTTAAAGCAGAATAATAGTGTTTGAGTGGAAGAGGTGACTCACTCTGAGGTGACTTAGGACAAAAGGATGTAGCTAGGTTCCTGGGCCAAGATATTGGTGTGATTTCCATGGGAAACTAACAAGGCTTTAGCATCTTCTCACAAAATCAATTGCTTCAGACATACTCAGTTTTTTGGTTTTTGTTTGTTCATTTGAGGCAGGGTCCAGGTTGGTGCAGAATTTATATTCCTCCAGCGTCTGTCTCCTGAGCCCTCAGACTACAGGTGCATAGCACTATACTACCCAAAGACAGCAAGCAGTAAATCACAATGGTTGGATTCATGGGAAATGGACTACCACCTGAAAACCATGGTGTGCTTTCAGGAGATTACTGATGTTTTAAAGAGCAGTAGGAATGTGAACAGTTTAGTGTTTTAAGACTCATAGTCGCCGGGCAGTGGTGGCACATGCCTTTAATCCCAGCACTTGGGAGGCAGAGGCAGGTGGATTTCTGAGTTCGAGGCCAGCCTGGTCTACAGAGTGAGTTCCAGGACAGCCAGGGCTACACAGAGAAACCCTGTCTCAAAAACAACAACAACACCACAAAAAAAAAACAAAAACAAAAACAAAAAAACAAACAACAGACTCATAGTCCGCCAGGCAGTGATGGTGCACACCTTTAATCCCAGCACTTGGGAGGCAGAGGCAGGTGGATTTCTGAGTTTGGGGCCAGCCTGGTCTACAGAGTGGGTTCCAGGACAGCCAGGGCTATACAGAGAATCCCTGTTTCCAAAAACAAACAAACAAACAAACAAAAACAAAAAAACAAAACAAAAAAGACTCCTAGTCCTTATTGTCAGAAGAGGAAGTGTATTTGTCTAGACTTTTTACAATCCGCCATTTTGGGGCATCCTGTGAACACCATGTCACCTTAGCTTGCAGTTAGAGGATCCTGGAGGGCACAGTCTACAGTGAATTGTTCAAGTCCATATACAAGTCAGTGGTAGATCTAGAACTGCAGCCAGGGGCTGTCTGACCACAAAGCCCAAAGTTGTATTCACACTTGAGTCTGTCTGTAGAGAGCCTAGTGAAGGGCCTCCAGTAAGGCTAAGGGAGAAGAGGGCACATGGTTGGCTAACAGCAGCTACTTAGGAGACAGTAGCTCTCAGAGGCACCTCTCTAGAGATCTGTGCCCATTGTGCATTTGGAAATGCAGGAATCTCACTCAGCCACCAGAGGGTATTTTCTGACCAGTTTGAATGCATGAAACAGGGCATGTGACCTCAGCAAGTGACTTTCCCTGTCCACCTTGAAACAGCTTAAGCACACAAGATCCCAGAATGCAATATCCCTGTGGCCTTGTGTGCAGGTGTGTGGGGAGGAACTCCTGGTGGGATGTGTTGTAGTGTGACTCCAGGAAGCTGAGAGTTCAATCATCCTTCTGGAAACAAGCAGCCCTGGCAGGACATGGACTCCGTTGGCAGTGACTGCAAGGCCTGCAGGTCTCTCACTAAACCTGAACCATCCCAGCAAGTGATCTCTTTTACCAAAGGAACAGTGGGCCACTTTAGTGCCTGCCAGGCTTCTCAAGGGTCCAGACAGACTTTGACTTTGGCAAGCAGCATTCTAGCGAACGGTGAGTATTCTCCAGAAAAATAACTTGTGTGCTCTGGAGCCAGATCTTGTTTTTTCCAAATTGTGTCTGCCTCTCATTGAAGAGCCCCACCTAGGAGTTTTCCTCTCATCATTCAGTGGAAAAATTCCTGGTGGCTTTGCCCCAGAGCTGCGACCCATTCATACATCCCAAAGGCTGTATTTCTCCTGACCAGGTGGTGCTGGGGCCTCGGCACATGGCTCATCCCTGGCCAGTCTTTCAAAGGACACAATAAAGGAACACTCCCAGGAAAGACTATTTTCTTGTGGTTTTATAACTGACATTTTTTTTTTAACAATCTGTTTGGAGAAAAAGTGAAATCTTTTCCATTATTGTTTGGGAGACTCACCAGCACACCATTCAAGATTCCAGACCATTTCAGTCAGGATTCCTGACTCAGTTCAAACAGCCTGGGGCACAGAAATTGGCAGCTGCCTCTCTAGATTCAGAGAACCAGACTTGTCAGGTTCAGGATTTGTAAAACTTTTCCCTTGTTCTTTGGACTGCCCTATCATTATTATAAATGTTTTGTTGTTGTTGTTCATTTGTTTGTTTGTTTGTTTGTTTCATGTCCTATGTAGACCGGGCTGGCCTTGATCTTACTATATAGCTAAGGCTAGCCTTGAACTCTGGATCTTCGTACCTCCACTTCTCAAGTATTGGGATTACAGGCATACTTGGTCATGTCTGGCTACTTTGGGCTTATTTTTTTGATTTCCTGGCATTGTCCTTTGATGAAAAAAAGTTGTGTTTTTTTTTGTTGTTGTTGTTTGGTTTTTGATTTTACTTGTCTTATTGAGGTGTCTTCATTTTGTTGCCTGTACTTTTGCTGCAGCCAAATTCAGAGTTGCAAATACACGTTTACACCTATGTGTGCTGGGATTTTTATAGCTTTAACTCCCCATCCATCCCCCACCCCCCAGGTTTCTCTACCTTTGCTCCATTTTGAATTGTTCTTTATATATGGCTTGAGGTAAGGACCCAGTTCTGCTCTTTCACATGTGGATAGCCAGCGGTCCTAACACTATTTGTTGTAAAGATTATTCTGCATTTAACTGGCCTGCCATCCTTGCTTGAGTGCCAGTGGCTGCAAATGTAAGAGCCTGTTTTTGGAGTCTCGTGTCTGACCCCACTGATCTGTCTTTTTATCTTTATGAATGTCACATTGTTGTGACTGCGATAAAAACTTTTTTCTTTTTCAATCAGGAAGAACAAGTGTTCCAACATTGTTCTTTCTCAAGATTATTTTTGACTGAGTGAGGTCTCTGGAGTTTCCATAGAAACTATAGATCAGCTTGTCACATTCTGTCAAAGACCCCTGGGCATTTTGTTGAGTGCGTCCCACCTGTGGGAAGGTTTCAAGAACATTTGCATCTGTAGAACTTCACAAGAGCGCTTGCTACCAAGTACCATAAACTTTATCATTCTCTGTTCTGGAGACCAGAAGTCCCAGGTTGCTCTGTCCTCAGGGCTAGAGGCTCTTCCATCTTCTTCTGGCAGTTTTCTGGCAGTACTTAAAGTTCTCAGTCAGCAGAGCCAGAGTTCTGGTCTCTGCCCTTTTTACAGAGGACTCTTCCTGCAGCTCTGCCTGCCTGTGTCTGATTCCCGCTTCCCTAATCACCAGTGAGAGCGGCACTTAACTCTCTGCAAAGACCTCACCGGGATGACGGTGAGGCGCTTCCATAAAGATCTCTCTGTTGCAGTGACCTACTCCGGCACTTGGTGTGAAGGTGTGTCCCTCTATTTCCCATTGTTGGTTGCTGTGCAGGCAGAGCTAAGTGCTGGCAGAATGTTTGGTACTGTCTTCTCAGTGGCCCGTGACAAGCCTTCCACATGTAAGTGCTCATCCTTCTTCACCTGCCCAAAGAGATGACCCTGTGTTGTCTGGCTGCTGGTTGGTTCAGACTGGAATGTGTCTTTTTAGACAATAAACAGCTGGCAATACAGGCAGAAGGGAGCCGTGGACAGAGCTGAACGCATGCGGTAAGAACCCTGTGGAGACACTGGTTGGTGGAAAAGTCAGGTTAAGTTAGGTAGCTGAGAGACTGCCCCAGCGAAAGGCCAACAACTTTAAACTACATAGATGCCTCTGTGTCTTGATTAGACCTCGAGCGGGCTGCTCAAAAGCCACACAATATCTCTTATTTCACCCAAAACGTCCTGTAGTTCTCAGAGCACAAGTCTAACAGTTCTGTTGTCACTTCCCTCTGTGTTTTCTCTTTTGATGGCAGAGCGGGACTGTTCGCCTCTCCCTGTGGTTTACTCTGCTTGTGTAGAATGCATTTGGTTTTGTAAGCCACTGTTGGATCCCACAGTCCTCTGAGCTGGCTGGTTCTCCAAGTGTTGTCGCTAATTCTGCAGTTTCTCTATTTCCAGGGGGGAGCTTTGCTTGTGCCTCACCTTTTCCCATTAGTCTTCTTTAGACCTCAGTTCTGTGGACGTTTCTTCTTCACGTGCTACATACTGGTGCAAATCATCCTAAATGACTTCTAGAAGCCGAATGAGCATGTTTCAAAACAAATCCCACGCTGTCAGTGCAACCTCCCTTTCTTTCTATGTTAAACAATATCCACCCACCTCCCCCCCACCAGTGCAAGAGGCCATGTTGGTAATGGGCTCTCCAATAGATAGGAAGTTTAGAAAATAATACCTGTCTTAGTTAGGGTTTCCATTGTTGTTAAGAGACACCAGGACCAAGGCAACTCTTATAAAGGACAGCATTTAATTGGGGCTGGCTTTTAGGTTCAGAGGTTCACTCTATTATCATCAAGGTGGGGACATGGCAGCATCCAGGCAGACATGGAGCTGGAGAAGGAGCTGAGAGTTCTCCATTTTGATACAAAGGCAGACAGGAGAAGACTGGCTTCCATGTGGCTCAGAGGAGGGTCTCAAAGCCCACCCCCACAGTGACACACTTCCTTCAATAAGGCCACACCTACTCCAACAAGGCCATACCTCCTAATAGTGCCACTCCTGGGCCAAGCATATACAGATCACTATATTCTACTCCCTGGCCCCCATAGGCTTGTTTAAACACATGAGTCTATGGGGGCCATACCTAAACATAGAAGAATGCAAAATACCTTTACTTCAACTTCAAAAGTTCCTATAGTCTATAGTAGTCCCAACAAGTCCAAAGTTCAAAGTCTTTTCTGAGATTCATTCAATCACTTAACAGTAATCCCCTATAAAGTCAAAATCAAAAAGCAGATCACATACCTTAAACATCACAGGATATACATTCCCATTCCAAAACATCACAGTGAAGAAATACTGGACCAAACAAGACCAAAAACCAGCTGGGCAAACTTCAAACTCAGCATCTCCACTGATATCAATCCACTCTTCAGATCTACAAGTCCTTTCATCTCTATTCAAGAACAGGGATGGTTCTACTCCCTGTTAGCAGCTTCTCTTGGTAGGAATCCCATGGCTCTGGCGTCTCTAAGATCTTGGGGTCTACAAAGCAATCAACTTCACAGATTTTTGTTCTAATGTCTGGGATCTACACATGATCTTCTGGGCTCCTCCAAAGGGCTTGCTTTACTTCTCCAGCTCTTCCGTTTGTAGCACTCTAGGCTCAGGTTGACTCCTCTCTGCTGCTGCTGCTGATCTTGGTGATCATCCCATGGTACTGGCATCTTCAATACACTGAGGTCTTCTGCTGCAACTAGGCTTCATCAATAGCCTCTCATAGGCTCCCTTCATGGTGTCAAACCTCAATGTCTTTGCAAGACCTCTTCAGACCAGGTCTATCAATTGAAACTGAGGCTACACCTTCACCAATGGCTATCCTCGTTCTCTCACAGTGTCAAGCCTCAGCTACTCTCCATGACCCCTTCATATCTGCAAAACAAGTACCACCTGGGTGATTCTTACATGTTACTAAGTCTGGCTACAGCACAAGGTACAACCTTGGCTATCTCTGGAACACAGCTTCTTTGTGCTCTCAGAAAACATTTCCCAGAAGATTTTACCTCAGTGATGCTGGTCTCTTCTTAATCACTGCTAATTTCTTAGCTCTAGATAACCCACAGCAATTGTCCCAGTAGTCCCTTCTATTCTTGACTCTAAAGCCAGCACCACATGACCGAAGCTGCCAAGTTCTGCTGCTTGCTGGAACTGAAACATGGCCCCCTTGTTCTATTACATTATCACCAGCTTTCTGTTTTCCAACTCCTTCACTGCCTAAGCTTGGCTGTCATAGAACTTGCTTTGTAGATTGACCTTGTTCTCGGAGGTCTGCATACCTCTGTCTCCTGAGTTCTGGGATTAAAGGCATGTACCAATACCCCTGGGCCTAAGCTTTTCTTTACTTGGAGCTTGCTCTGTCCCAGGTTGGCCTTGAACTAAGAGATCTGTCTGTCTCTTTCTTCTGGGATTAAAGATATGTACTATCATATGTGGGCCTATGCTTTCCATGGCTACTATGACTCAAGATCTAGGTCAAAAGCCTGTGTCCTCCATTTTTGGATTGTAGTTCCTTCCAGATTAAAAGTCCAAATGAAAATAATAATCATGTAATAATGTCTAACATGATATATGACTACTCCTTGTTCACCTGAAGACGCATAAATAATAAGCTAAGCTGGGTGGGATCTTGCCCCAAGATCACCATTCAATCTGGTTATCTCCTTGAACACAGGATTTAGCTCCATTCTACTTCCTGGTGCCCCTTTATTCTCTGAACCATACATTTAGTACTTTCCCTTTCAAAGCTTGCTACACTTGATCAAAACACTCTTCATGAGACTTAACCAGAGAACAAAATCTCTGCTGGGTTTTTCTGAGACTGCCTTTGTCAATGAAATGAATATAAATCTCTTTACCTTAGTCTCAGGTAGACTCTTCTGACAATGGCAAAAAGCAGCCACATTCTTCACCAAAATACTACAAAAACATTCTCTAGGCCACATACTGAAATTCTTCTCCACTGATACCTCTTGGGCCAGGTCTGCACAGTTCAAATCATCCTCAGAAACAATGTCTTCCATATTCCTACTATGATGGCCCATTAAACCCCACTTAAAGCATTCCACTGCTTTCCAATGTCTCTAAATCCACATTCCTCCAAACAAAAGCATAATCAGGCCTATCACAGCAATACCCCAGTTCCTGGTACCAACTTCTGTCTTAGAGTTTTCACTGCTGTGAAGAGACACCATGACCAAGGCAACTCTTATAAAGGACAACATTTAATTGGGACTAGCTTACAGGTTCAGAGGTTTAGTCTACTATCATCATGGCAGGAAACATGGCAGCATGCAGGCAGACATGGTGCTGGAAAAGAGCTGAGTGTTCTACATCTTGATCTGTAGGCAGCCAGGAGTGGACTACTGTGTCACACTGGGCAGAACTTGAGCAGAGTCCCACCTCCACAGTGATACACTTCCTCCAACAAGGCCATACCTCCTTCAGTAAGGCCATACCTTCCAATGCCACTTCCTGGGCTTAAACATATTCAAACCACCACAATACCTAATTCAACTTAACTACTATAAAATATTGAACAATTCAGAATCCCATTTTGGAAGAACGTTAATAAATACACCAATAGTTCATGCTGGAAGAGGCCACCGACATCTAACGTGTGTATGTTGGAATAACACAGGTTATTGTAGCCATGAAGGAGCCCTCAGGAGCCCCAAGTCCATCAGCGTCCTGTGACACATGATTTGTGAGCTTCTGCCTTACTTAAGCTCTTTCCCTGGCGCGAGTGCTTCACCTGGCATATACTGGGAACTAAGTCAATGTCTGCGGATTTCAAGTTCATTAAGACAATTACGTTTTTTGTTTTTTTCTTTTAATCTTAAGATGGGTTTTGACTTGTATGCTGGGAACCAAACTTTTGACATTTGATTATGGGATGTAGCCTTTAACAGCTGAGCTATCTTTTCAGCCCATGAATTGTATTTTAATATACGTCTAATCCTAACACATTTAACTCTGAATGGCAGAATATGTACACTCCAGGGTCCCCCTTTCCTTGCCTAGGACATTGACAAGAGGCGCTGTTCAAAGGCAGAAACAGGGATTTTTGTTCCCCATACATTCTGATGTCCCAGAATCTTGGGACTGAGCCTTTCCTGTTTCTAGTCAGTTCTCTGTTTGAAAGAGGAAAACAGCCTGAAGCCTGGAAACCCATGACTTTGGCAAGACTTGGCTGGTGCATTACTTCTCTCAATGTGGTATCATTAAGGATGTGTGGCAGCTGGCCTGCTTTAGAGGACACATGTCCGATGACTTTTGGTGGTAGGGGCTGGCTGGAAGATTGTGTTCAGTCAAGTGATCTTTCCCATATGATGGCACTGGGGAACACCTTCTTATCCACAGGTCTTCTTTCCACATTGACTTGACTGAAGATGGAACAATTGGTCACTGTGAATGATGTGCAGTCCTGGGTGACATGCCGAGGTCTTGAACTCTTACTCTCTTAAAGGAGGAAAGGGCTCATTCTTGGTTCAGTGTCTCCACTGCAGAATTGCTTGCACAGTCAGCAGGAGCCATCTTGGTTATCAGTTGGTGGTGTTGCAATGCTTAGTTTATTTAGTAATGGCCTGAAGTGGTAGATATTCATCTGCTCTAAACTCCCAGGCACGTACGCATGCGTGCATCTCACTACCGCTCAATGCTCAGGATTCACGAACGAAAGACACACACACACACACACACACACACACACACACGCAAATACACAGCTTTACTTTTAATGTGCCCTAAGCAGCTCAACAGCTGGGCCATTCCCAAACTTCTGTGTTGCTAATGCCTTCTCATATCCCTGTATTATTTCTTACTAAAATCTATATTTCATCTCTGCTACCCCAGACCCAGTCGTGGGGAGTGCCCCCTGGGGCTGCACTTCCCCAATTCTCACATGGCTGGTTCGCTGTCCTCTGCAGCTTTCATGCTTGCATCCGGTTCATTTCCTGGCACAGTGATTCTCAAAACCTCCTTCTTCCCATGGTGCCTTGCCCAGGAAATCTAAAGTCCTGCCTCTGTCTCCTTGCTCAGCCATTGGCTGCAGGCAACTGTATTTATTCATTAGAATCAGCGGGGAGCAGGGACCTTCAGCGTCTCACACCCAGACATGCAAATTCTCGTGCAAATTCAGGAAACCAATTAACATACTATAAGCAATAAACCAAATCCACAACAATGGCCTCAAAGTTTAGGGACAGTGATGGTGGGGACTCACACAAGCCCCAAAGAAGCTGTAAAAAAAGGTTTCCTTTAAGTGATAAGTGAAAGTTCTTTACTTAAAGAGGAGGGGGAGATCTATGTGCTAAGGCTGCTAAGATTTATGCTAAGAATGAGACTTTTGCTGATAAAGGCAAACTGACATACAATGATTTTTCTGTTTCAGACTACGAAAGTCATACTCTTAGTGCGTGATAAACATCTACTAGTATTGGAAAGCGTCTCACCCAAGTGTGTGGTGGGTGGGAGACATATCTCAAAATACATAGGGCTTGACACTATCCTGTGTGTGTGTGTGTGTGTGTGTGCTTAGAACGCATCCCTTGTGTGTTAGATAGTTTTTATTGTCAACTTTACACAACCTGGAGTCAAGTGAGAAGAGGGAACTTGTTGGCCCATTGCCATGTTTGTGAGTGATGTGGGAGGGCCCAGTCCACTGTGGGTGGTGTCATCCTTAGGTAGGTGGTCCTGGGATGTATAAGAAAGCAGGCTGTGGATGAGCCAGAGAGGAAGCCAGTACATAGCCTCTTCTATAGTATCTGCTTGAGTCCCTGCCTTGACGTCCCCTAGCCACGGATTGTTACATGGGAGAATAAGATGAAATAAACTCTTTGTTCCTTAAGTTGTTTTTAGTGTGGCAGTATTTTATTAAAGCAACCCAAAAGAAACCAATACTGTGATGAGGACCCTCCATCTTCCAGAAGCACAGGATTCCAAGGGGTGTGCTCCAGAGCATATAAGAGGGGACTGCCAACATCCGAAGGCCCAGACCTGAGAACACAGTGTTACTTCTGCCAAGTGCTCTTGGTTACTGCAGTCGCAACACCAAATGGTCTCACCTCTAGATGGGAAGACTGAAAAACTATTGGAGCCGGCTTCTATCCACCACACACCGCATTCCTCGCTCACAGCACTGCTCTTTGCTGGCAGCCTGCCCACACACTTGACAGGCTTCCTCAGACGGGAAGGTGACACATGGCTCATCCTGTGCCTCTCCAGGGCATGCAGCTGCTGAGTCTGCACATGAACCCCAGGAATAACCTCAGAGGCACATGATAGACAAGCCTGAGTAAGCGGCTCATGTGCCTTTTTGGGCAGAAGACCTGGACCATCACTGGGGAGGAACATTGCTGGCTCATTAGCAGAGGACTCCATAGCTGACTCAGACCTGTGCTCAAAGTCTCTCTCCAGCATGGCAGACCCTGCCCATATGTCCTTGCTGAAAACTGGGGCTCCTCTCCCCCTACACTGTGGCCAGTGTCCGACACTCATTGATTCCGGTGGGCAAAGCGAGTCTCATGTTGAGCTTACATGGCAAGCTCTCCTGTTTAGAGGGAGAAGAAAAATGGAGGAAGTGAAGGAGGGAGAGAGGGAGAGAAGTGGGCAGCTGGCTGGGAAGACTTGGGCTGTTAAGTGTTCTGGACCGGGAGGCACCCTATGGAACCCTGGTGGCAGACAGCAGTTGCAGGTTGTAGAAGATCAAAGTGCAGCTGGACATTTGGAATCTGCTTCCTAAGGAGTTTGGCTAGAAGGTTCCATTTCACCCAGCAGAGGTGACTACCTTCCCAAAAACATGGTGAGAGATGGGGAAGCCGGACCATCGCCTCCACTTCTGGGTCCTTATTCTCAGGAAGACATTTCCTCTTCCTGTTTTGTTTTGTCTTTTCTTTGGGACCAGAGAACCGGGTTATCTCTAGGGCTGGAGTTTCCATTTCTGGCTCATTTTTTCCCTTCCCCTTCCACCCCCCCTACCCCCAGCACCCCTACCACAGAACAATTGAGCCCAAAACCAGCTGTCCCCCTTCAAGACAAGAAGCGGGGCATCCCCCTGAGCCTCTACCTCCAAAGGCCTTGGTTGTTGGGCCAGGATGTTTGTGTGGAAGTCAGCAAGGCCCTCTGGCTGCTGGGACGCTCTAGCTGCTGGGGTAGCTCTTTAGTCCTTGGGATCGGCACGTGCAGGAGAGGCAGGGGGATGCTCTTTTTATCAGATTGGCGTTGTTGGCAGTGTGAAAACCACCGCACACCACTGGGAATGGCGTAGCTAGTTGGAGCTTTACAGGGATGGTACCAAGCAGTTCTCTTCCAAAAAAGATGGTTTGGCTCCAGACTGATGCTGACTTGGAAAGGAAGATCCTTTGCTTCACTTCCAGGCCTGGTTTTTTCCATTCATTGTCTGTGTTTGGATGCAGCGGGGGGGGGGGGGGGGGGGGGACCAGAGAAGTAAACAAGAAGCATAAGGGACTAGCAAAGAAGATAGTCCCCCTAGATATTCCTAGCTTGACACCCCTCATACACCCCAGAACTATAGAGCAGAATAGCTCACAGCAAAAAAAGACTGTTAATCTCATCGACCACTACCATGATTTTGAGAGAAATTTGAAACAAGCATTAATTAAATACTGACCAGATGATGGACTCTGGCCAGGTCCATTCCTGGTTTCCCCCCAAAATGGTGACAGGTCACATTTTGCAGAAGCTTGCTTATAGAGGCAAACCCATAAGGCTACGTATTCCTACCAGGTCCAGTCAGGGGCAAGCATACATTCTGATGTACTTCCTGCCACCATACCCCCTCCCTCCCCCACCTATATATGGTCAAGCACATCTGGTACAGCTGGGCCACACAGACTTGTTTAGAGACATGGAAACATCATTTTGAACAATAGCCTCTAGCATGCTTCTTAGGAAGCATCTGTCCTTGGGAAAGGTGCTTGCAGGTAAGAAGAATTTTGTTTTGTGGATCTCTTAGGCACAGTAATTAAAACGTAAAACATAACTTTGGCTCTAACTGTGGGTAACTGTAGAGACCCAGGAAACATTGCTCCACTCGACAGCTGTTGCTGCTGGCCTCTGAAAGATGATCATTAAGTTGACGTGGACAGAAAGAAAACGATAGTCACGGGAGGGCAGAAATGAGGGAGCCCACGGGTGAGCTGTGCAACAAAAGCCCTGGGGGAAACACTGGGTGGGGCCGTAAGAAGGAGGGGCCAGGACTGGTGAACTTGGAAATATGCCAGTGAAAGACACCTGGGACACACACGAGTACATGACATACACACACACATCTCCCAGACCCTCGCAGAATGGAATCATCTATATTAGCGGATTTCAACGCTTGAGTTGTTGGGCTTTTAAAAATGCTAAACCAAACCTCCAGGGTGGGGTAGGAGGAGGAGGATCCCAGAGTAGGGGCTGACTGCCATTTCTCTGGAAGTACATGCCTTGTATGGTCTGTGGGCAAGACCCACCAACACCACCTCTTTTTCATACTACACTTGCCAGACCCTGTTCGCTCAGTCCGTTCCTAGCCCCATCCCTAGTCCAGCCCCTGTCCCACCCCCAGTACCTGTCCCCATAGGAAACAATGCACACTGGAACTAGAATTTAAAAGAAACCATGAATCTTATAATTTTTAAGCACATATGTGTTCTAGGCACTGTTAGTATCTCCTGTGCAGCAGCACATTCGTAAAAACAATAAACCCCCATAACCATTGACTGTGACTTCTTGTTTTATTTTCAATTATGCAATGAAATAGTCAAACCATTCTGAATCAAACAGGCAATCCCCACCGAGACCTCCCACCCAGAGTGTTCCTCTTGCCTTTCCTGTAGAAACAATATGTGCTATGTATGGATCACCTCAGAACCTTTGTCCTGTGGTGGGGAAGTATGGGGTGGGAGGCTTTGTCCAAATGCCTGCTCCATATATATCTTAGTTAGGGTTTCCATTGGTGTGAGCAGACACCATGACCAAGATAACACTTATAAAGGGCAGTACTGAATTGGGGCTGAGTTATAGGTTCAGAGATTCAGTCCATTAGCATCATGGCAGAAATCATGGCAGCATGCGGGCAGACATGGTACTGGAGGAGCTGAGCATTCTACATCTTGATCCAAAGGCAACCAGGAGACTGTCATCTGCAGCCAGACAGTAGGAGGGTCTGTTCCACACTGGGTGGAGTCTGAGCATAGGGGACCTCCAAAGCCAACCCCCACAGTGACACGCTTCCTCCAACAAGGCCACACCTCCTTATAGTGTCACTTCCCGTGGATCAAGCGTATTCAAACCACCACAATATATATAGATGTTTCTGGAGATTGCATTTTAAATTTTAATAATTTGTCAGATTTTCCTCCAGCATCATTGTCTGATCCATTTAGATTTCATCTTCTCTTCTCAGTGACCCTACGGAGTATGAGCTATTGTCTTCTGTTGGTTATGGAGATAAAAAAAACCACAGCACAGAGATGTTAACTGACTTCCTCAAGATCACATAGAAAGTACATGGCATTGGCACTTGGCTGTGATTCCTGCATCATGGAACTAACAACAACAGCTACTGTGGATTTATAACCCAGTTCCTTTTGGAGCTGATGTGGGCTGTGTCCAGATGCCCACTAGTACAGACAATGCTGCCATGGGGACCTTTATGAAGGACAAGAAAGGACATACTTAAGGTGGCTTGGGTAGAGTTTAGGTTCCAACCAGTACTGCAACAGCATTTGCTGTCAGGAAGCTCAGATGTTTTCATCCTGAGCAGTGTGTTACTGTGAATGTTGTTGTCCTGCAGAGTGTGCAGCGAGGAGAGAGGTGTGCTCACTCTCTGTCACCCTGCAGAGTGTGCAGCGAGGAGAGAGGTGTGCCTGCTCAGCTGGGAATGGCAGCGGCCGGCCCCCGAGAGGGCAGCTGGGCTCCATCCTGCCAAGACCAGGAGCACAGATGGCCCTTTGTGTGTTAGGAGCCATTTGCACTTCTGTGAACTCTCTGTTTATTTTTAAACTCTTTTCCCAGGAGGGTGTTTATCGTCTTGATTGTATGTGCTCTAATATTATGGGATAGCAGGCCTCTGTCAGTTACATTGCTTTGATGATAGCAACCAGGGTGGTCAAAGGGGCCAGTGCCCTTACCTTACACAATGCATGTGGGTGGGGCATGCACGGATGGATATGGGTGAGCGGGTGGAGAGGATGCTTCCTCCTGCTCTGCTCAGGATCAGCAAGTCTGAGAGCCATGGATGCCCCAGAGTCAATCACATCTCACTCACCTATCGGAATACTACTTAGCCACTAAAAAGGAATGCGATGGGCCAGTAAGATGGCTCAGTGGGTGGAGACGCCTGCTACCAATCCCGACAGCATGAGTTTGATTCCCAGAGCCCACACAGTGGAAGGCAGTATATTACTATAAAGCTTTTAAGATTATCCTTTCATGTAACAGAAGTTATAATACACACATCTATTGTACCCTTTTATAGTTTTAAGTCTTGCATTTATTTATTTAGAGTGCATTTTTGTGTCCATGCAGGTATTGAGGCACTCGTCTCTCTCACTCTCTCTCTCTCTCTCTCTCTCTCTCTCTTTCTCTCTCTCTCTCTCTGTGTGTGTATGTGTCTGTCTGTCTCTCCCTCTCTCTTTCTCTGTTTGTGTTTGTGTATATGTGTGTATGTGTGTGTGTATCTATAGTGTGTGTATATATGTATGAGTGTCTGTGTGTCTGTGTGAGTGTGTGTGTATGTGTGTGTGTATCTGTAGTGTGTGTATATATGTATGAGTGTCTGTGTGTCTGTGTGAGTGTGTGTGTATGTGTGTGTGTATCTGTAGTGTGTGTATATATGTATGAGTGTCTGCGTGTCTGTGTGAGTGTGTGTGTATGAGTGTGTGTGTCTCTGTGTATGTGTATGAGTGTGTGTGTCTGTGTATGTGTGTGTACCGAGGCACCACTTGTGTGGACATCAGAGAACAACTTGTAGCAATATAGCTTTTAACATTATATCTGCTTTTCTATTAGACTTCTGGAGGTAGCAATGACAGTAGGTCCCCTGGGCACACATGCTCTGTGTACTCCCCTTTCCCACTGAGATGAGCTGGCTGTGTGAGCTGGGCCATGCTGCTGCCCTAACGTGAGGGGCATCCAGGCTAAACCACAGGGCATCCTGACTCAGGACAATTCTCTGTTGGTTGTGAGGAAGTTCAAACAGCCCCCTACGCAGAGACCCCTGTGGAGAGAAACAAGGGCTTCATCACAGCAAGTATCAACTTACCTCCTGCCCATTCCATCTGGCTTCTCTCCTGACTGTGCTTCAAGAAAGACCTGGATCCAGAGCCTCCCAGTTCCCAAATTCCTGCCTTGGGAATTACAAAAGATAAATATGGCCATTTCAGTGGCTAAACAGACACTAGCGTGGCTGATTAGTGCCTACATGTTACATTTCACATCCGTCACATTGAAACTCAAGAATAAGGCCTGCTATGACCAAACGGACTTCCGCAAGTATGGTAAAGGGGCTGCAGGTGGGGAAAAGGCCTGGGTTACCGAGGTAGGCCTGACGAGGAAGGGGAGGGGGCTGTAGGGCTGTGGAGGACAGAGCCGTTTGAGGATGGTGGAGAGAGAGAGGAGGATGCGGTTTGACACAGCAATGGGCTGTGTATCACTGTGATGGGCCGTGTATCGCAGAAGACCTCTGGAGGCCCACAGCAGTCAGGAAGTGGAATTTTTGCCAGAGCAGCTGTGAGTAGCTGCAGCTCATCTAGGAAGACGTGGGGATTGTGAGGGGGAATTTGTGATGCTTTAAGTCAAAAAGCTGTTGGGACTTTGCCACCGTGGCCATAAGAAGTAACCGAAAGCTCTCACTGATCCTGGCCAGTAGGTGGCTCCCATCTAAGTCCGGCCTACCACAGATCAGAGTCCCCGACAGCACTGAACACTTGACAATATGGGACCTGCGACCTTCCGAACAGGACTCCAGGGCAGTGGGTATGCACTCACAAGTCTGTTACCCTAGAATCTGCAACAGGGTTCCAAAGAACAGCCTGTATGCTTCCTATCACTGCAACACTTCAACTGGGAATGCCATGACACAGGGATGTCACAGTGCCAGGTCTTTGGGGCAGCTGATTGTGCCTCCCGGCGGTCAGCAGACTCCTAAGTCTCCTATGACTGCAGCTGTCAGCTTTCTTTAGTCCCCTGGGACCAGTCAAGGCTAAGATGCCTGTCCTCAGGAGGGACAGAATTCCTCAGAATCTCTGTGGAAGGACCACCCCGAGCTGCTGTTCTCAGTGAAGAGCAGGAGCCCAAGCAGAGTGATACACAGGGCAAGCGGCTGGGACGTGAAGGTCACGTCTCCACATCTTTCATCCTCTCCCTACTATGGTCCATCCTCTGACACTCGGGACCAGAAGGCGCAGCTTCAGGGGCTATGCTGCGCTGTACCTGAGGATGCAGGTGTGTAGCTGGCTCCAGTCTGTGCTCACTCAGTGGACAATTGGATAGACACCAAGGGCTGCTGCAGGGATTCGTGTACCCATGAGGTGCTCTGTGTCAGCTTCCCTCCTCATATGGATTCCTCCTGGCAGCTTCACCGTCCGTGGGTGAGAAATATTCCGTATTCAGAATAAAATGTGCCCAGACCTGGATATGCACAATGTCTCTTCTCCCTATCACCCCCTCCCTCCATGCAGCCTCAGGACTGCTACCTCAGTGTTCTGGCGGCACTGTAAGCCACCCAGAGGTGACCTACAGTTTCTACACAAATAAAACAGCCTCTTCTGTTAGGGACTGATGCATTTGCATATTTGAGGATTAACAGGGCCTGGAACCAACCCCTTTAGGTACCAAAGGACGGTTCTCTAAACATTCATTCCCAGGCTCCTGGCAACCACACTGTAGTTCTGTAGCTCACTCAAGTCCAAGGACCCAGTCAGCACCCTACTGGGACAGTCTTGGACCTGCTGAACTCCATGTTAATGCTGACCGCTCCAGCTGCCACAACCACAGGCCACCTGGGAGACTTGGTGGCTTGGGCAGTATGGTGGTTTGAATATGTTTGGCCCATGGAAAGTAGCAATATTAGGAGGTGTGGCCTTGTTGGAGGAAGTGCGTCACTGTGGGGGCGGGCTTTGAGGTCTCCTAGTGGTCAAACTCTGCCCAGTGTGGGAGAGAACCTCCTCCTGGCTGCCTTCAGATCAAGATGTAGAACTCTTGGATCCTCCAGCACCATGCCATGCTTCGGTCCATGAAGATAATGGACTGAACCTCTGAAACTGTAAGCCGGTCCCAGTGAAATGTTTGCCTTAATAAGAGTTGCCTTGGTCATAGTGTCTCTTCACAGCAACAAAACCTTAAGGCAGGCAGTATCACTCCATTTAGCTCTGTGTGCTTTGTCCTGGTCCTGACCAGTGCCCTAGACTGAGGAGTCTCTGAGGGCAGCATCAGCAACTTCCTCTTTGTGTCTTCAGGACTGAGAAGCAGACCCAGGTCTTACTGGTTATCGCTAAGGACAGTAGAGGCTTGTTTTGGTTTTCTGCCGGGGAGTTTGAGCCCATGAAGTCTAGAGACAGGTCACATCTCCCCATGGAGGTTATTTCCTTTAGAGTTGTCCCTGTCCCAATGAGGTTATTTCCTTTAGAGTTGTCTCTGCCCCATGGAGGTTATTTCCTTTAGAGTTGTCCCTGCTCCATGGAGGTTATTTCCTTTAGAGTTGTCCCTGGCAGGGTTGGTAGAGAACTTGCACTGGAGAGCATTGAAGGCCTATGGCCAGGTAGGAAATGTTGGGGAAGCTGACAGGTGACCTTCTCTGGGATACACCATCTAAGACCTGTTTTTTGAGCAAAGAGGAAAGACCCTGGCATTTCAGCATCCTGCAGGACTGATCAGCGACCAGCCAATGAACAAACTCAAAAGCTTAAGAGCTGCTATAGTTGGACCTTGGCCCAGTCCAGGAATTAGAAATGCCATCTACAATTCCACAGTACTGGGAGTTATCAGGTCCCCAGGCTGTGCCTTCATCTTAGCAGTGGATTAGAAAGATCATCCATAATGCAACAGTGTTGGGGTTGGGGCTTATGAGGAGATAAGGTCCCACGGCTGTGCCATTAGAATGGCTCTGGTCTTTACTTCAGAAGTGGGCTCAGTATTTTAAGAGAGTTGGGTTATTATAAAAGCAGATTTGTGGGGCTGGGATTTAGCTTCGTGGTAAAGCAAGACCCTAGGGTTGGTATCCAGCAAAGTCTTAGTTACTTGCTTTTCTATTGCTGTGAAAAGACACTGTGATGAAGGCAACTTATTTTTAAAAACCCATTTAATTGGGTACTTGCTTACAGTTTCACAGGGTAAGTCCATGACCATCATGGTGGGAGCATGGCGGCAGGCAGGCAGGCAGGCAGCAGGCAGGCAGGCAGCAGGCAGGCAGGCAGGCAGGCAGGCAGGCAGGCATGGTGCTGGAGTAGTAGCTGAGAGCATACATGTTGAGACAATAACCACAAGGCAGAGAGAGAGGGAGAAAGGAAGAGAAGGAGAGGGGAGATAGGGAGAGAGGGGGAGAAGGAGAAGGGAGATAGGGAGAGAGGGGGGAGGGAGAAAAGGAGGGAGGGAGAAAGAGAAAGAGAAAAAGAGAGAGAAAGAGAGAGAGAGAGAGAGAGAGAGAGAGAGAGAGAGAGAGAGAGAGAGAGAGAGAGAGAGAGAGAAAGAGATCTGGAAATAGCATAGGCTTCCAAGCCCATCCTCCAGTGACACACCATCTCCAACAAGGCCACACCTCCCAGTTCTTCCCAAACTGTTCCACCAATTGGAGACCAAACATTCAAATTTGAGTCCATGGGGATCATTCTCATGAAAACTACCAGAAGCACATTAATTAATTAATAATGAATAATAAAATATAAATTTGGCCTGCTCATTTGTGTTCAGTCTCATTCAGTCTCACATTCTTTCTCTTCCCTCTTTCCTCCTCCTCCTCCCTTTCACCGTGGATGACACTCCTTGACCTTGGGCTTCCCAGCCCCTGGAACTGTAACACATAAGTCTCTTCTCTTTACCCAGCATGATGTATGCCCCCCTGTTTTGTCCCAGCAAGAACACTGTCTGGAGACAACCGGTAAAATCTGCCTAAGGCTGGAGATAGATAATCCTGGCCCATTTCTGTCAATATCCCCAACTTTGTATAATCCACTCTTAAGAAATGCTCATGGAGCTAGACATAGCAAAGGCCCCAGGTCCCATGCAGCTGGATTTAAAATAACAGCAAGCAGCTGCATCTAGAGAAAAGGAGCGTGAGAATGATAAAGCAAGTGTGAAGAATATTAGTAATTTTTTGTTTTGTTTTTGTTTATTTGGTTGGTTGGGTTTCTTGAGACAGAGACTCTCTGTGTAGCCTTGTCTGTCCTGGAACTCACTCTGTAGACCAGGCTGACCTCGAATTCAGCAACCTGCCTGCCTCTACCTCCCACATGCTAAGATTAAAGGCGTGTGCCACCACTGCCCCACTGTATTAGTGACTTTTAAAGTGGACGTATGAGAGACGCTGCTCTCCCGCTAACTCCCACTCCGCTTGAAGTAATGTCAGAATAAAGAAGTTTGGGAACCCTTCTTCTTTGCTGGTTGAATCACATTGGGTAGAATACAGACGTGTGTTTACTTGAGTTTCCCATGGTTTTGATCATTGAATAGGCTCAGTAAATCAACTTTAAGTCACAGGATGTTTAATGGTCTTTAGTCAGTCTATATATGATTATTGTACTTACAGTTATTGATATTGTTGCTATTCTGAGTAGTCCTTTATCTTCAGGGTTGGGCTCACCCGTTTAATTCTCAGCTACCCTACCCTGGTTGCCATCCTGGGCTGCTTTGGGCCCTGCAGGGAGCTCCGGAGTACCGGAGACAGAGGCTTTCTACAGTGCGCCTCTCTGTCCACTAGAGGGCGCGCGCAGTCCCTGCAGTCCACAGAGCCCAGGCTACAACCACTGAGTACACCACAGAAAACGTGCTAACCCAGATGACCACAGTCTGGGTCTTTGGACCCAATTCAGTTGTCTGCGACCCCCCACCCCACCCCCTTTCTCCTGTGTAGCTGTCTCGAGGCTGGGACTGGTATGTACAAAATCCAGTAATTCTGCAGATTGTGAGAGTCCTTTGTAACCTGGCACACATGGAAGTTGGGGGGGGGGGCAGCTAGAAGTGGCTCTGGGCAATCACTAGCCAGATTTCTTCACAGATTTCTTCTGTGCAGTCTTCCAGGGTCTCAAAAGCAACGAGAACAGTTTAAAATAGAGATTTCTTTAAAATTGTGAGAATTCATACATAGTTCAGATTTTTGTATGTTTTGGGGAAATGAGCTTTAAAAAAAGACCCCTCCTGTCTCCCAAACTCAGAAGAGAACATACACCTTCCCGCTCCTCAGAATTCATAGCAGGCCCTGTCACACCTGGGGGCCCTGGGTTGTCTCACTTGCCTGACCCTGTAGGCATCCAGCTTTCCTTTTCAGATCTACAGTGCAGCAAATTCTCCCAACACACCAGTCCAGTCAGTTCCGCTAATCACAGTTTCTGGTCAACTGCTATTGTAGAGAAAAGTCCATGAACATTCCAGCTTTCCTGTTTGGTTTTGTTTTAATGTAGATGAGGTATCACTAGCCACATCATCCACACTGACACTGGGTGAAGAAAGATCCTTGCGTTCAAGCAGGGTTGTTGTGGCCCTGATCTGTCACTCAGGATTTCTGTGTTTTAGACTCCGTGTTTGTAAAGCAGGGGTATCAATGTGAGGGTGCCCTCAAACACACACAAAAGTCACCTGGAGGTCATATTGGCACAGATCAAGGCTGTCACCCAGTGTCATTCCAGGGGCCTAGGCTACATCTTGAGAATGCATTGTTTGTTTGTGTGTTTTGCTTTTTGTTTTTGTTTCTTTATTTGAAACCAGGTCTTGGTCATGCTATGCTGCGTTCAAATTCTTCATCCTCCTGCTTCAGCCTGTCAAGCACGGGGGTTATGGGAGCATAGCACCACTTGAGGTCTGAGAATGTGTGCTTTCAATAAGTGCACAGGTATTGGCTGACCTGGCCGGCCAGAGGTGGGGCGTGAGTGTGAGTGTGTGTGTGTGCGTGAGTGTGTGTGTGTGATATGAGGTGCATGAGTGTGTGAGTGTGAGTGTGTGTGTGCGTGAGTGTGTGTATGTGATATGAGGTGCATGTGTGTGCGTGAGTGTGTGTGAGTGTGTGTGTTCGTGAGTGTGTGTGTGTGATATGAGGTGCGTGAGTGTGTGAGTGTGAGTGTGTGAGTGCGTGAGTGTGTGTGAGTGTGTGTGTGTGTGTGTGTGATATGAGGTTTTGAAAATGGATGTTCTGCATTTACAGACACTTACCATTCCAGAGCCTGCCCTACTTGCTTCTTTCTGAAGGCACTTTATGTCAAGAGTCACCCTATGAGGCATTTGAAACAATGCCCAGTAGGTAAGGCTTCTCATGAATTCAGTTAATAGTAAAATCAAGAAAACCTAAGCATCAGAAGTAAAGCGTTTGGGGAAAAGGGGCCTTAGGTCACTGGCTCAGGAGCCATCTGGTGCCAGCTCACTTTGAATGCTCTCTAAAAGCCTACAGAGGCTGTGTGAGCAGGTAGTTCTGTTTTCCTTGTTGAAGTCACCCAGGCTGGTCTTGAACTATGTAGCTGAAATGACCTGATCCTCTAAAGTGCTGGACTTTCAAGGATGTGCTGCCTCACACAGCCTAAAAAATGGTCCTTGGAATTCAGGTTGTCCAAGCATGAGGTAGGAACCAATCCCCAGCCCCAGGTCTGTCTGCCTCGGGGGGTGGGGGGTGGTGGCTGGGTGTTCCCACTCCATGTCTGCAGGAGCTAGTACTTGTCCAATCTTTGACCTAGACGCAGTCCTGTCTTGTTTTCTAAGAAAGGCCTAAGCCCACAGTGATCCAACAGCAGAAGGCAGGGCATATGATAGATGTCACAGAAGGAGAGGCAGACCAGTTCTAAGGAGAGAAGGGAACAAGGACACAGGGCCATAGAAGAGTCACAAGAGAGGAGGCCTAAGGGGTTGGGACATCACGGGGAGTGGGGGTGTTTCCGGAGGGGCAAGGGTTCTGGTCCTGGTGTGGGGCAGGTGACCCAGGACCAGATCCGTAGTGGAGTCTAGCCCTGAATCGTCAGGATTAGCAGAGGAAAGCGATCTAAGAACAATTAGCTCACAGCATCCCCAAATATAAATGCATCAAGATTTTCATGGGCCTGATCCTAGATCCCCAGAGGGTCAAGGTCATTCCCAGGCACTGTTGCAGTATGAGGTATACCCAAATGGCTGCTATTCACTGTATATGAGGACAAAACTGGGGTGTCACAGATTATACAGAGGTCCTTCACAGTGTGAAGCAAATCTTGGACCCAAAAGAAACAAAGGCTGCTATTGGCTGGATCTCATTGGCACAAGGGCAAGTTCCCACCACAGTATAAGGTGTCTGACGACTGAATTAGAACCTGGCCTTCCTGATACTTAGGAGGAAGCTTTTGTCAAAGCAAGCCCTTTAAGGCTTAGGGCTTAGTGCTTGTTGGCTTGCTTTGAATCTACAAGAAGACCAAGTTTGCTGCTGAAAGACTACACTTCCCAGCTTCCCTTGCAGATTAGGACGTTGTTTGCAGTCATCTCATCTGGCCATCTGCATGCTAGCATTGGTAACAAAGGTATGAGAATGGACACGATCCACCCTGAGGTCAGACCAAGCCTCTCTTTCTTTCTGTCCTCCATCTCTCTATGGCTGACTTTTAATAATCTAACAGAGACCCATGGGCCTCAGCTCTTTCCTTTCTGCTGCCCTAGTCCCGCGTTTACAGGGCCAGAGGTGACAGCTGGCAGGGGAAACTGCTGGTGTGTTTAGGACACACTCAGAGACAGCAGTTGAAACTGCACTTTGAGTGCTAGGCTAAGTCTGCTGGGTGAGGAAGGGCTGCGGCTGTCAGCTTTCAAGTCAGGGTTGATTTGCAGGGGCTGGGAAGAATAATTTGAAGTTGATCCTGGTGTTGGATACATGGCCGGAGGCTGATGAGTCAAACACTTCAAATGAGTGAGCTACATGGCATGAAATTTCGGGCATAATGGAGCTCTTAAAATAACTGCGTAGCTGTGGCCCAGGGTGCACCGCCGCTGCCACTTAACACCAAGGGCTGGGATGAGTTTGCATATCACGAGGAATTATTTTCCTTGTAGCCGCTCATCTTTCCAAAAGGTGCCCGGAGGCACACCGAGGTGGCTGACTTGCCCAGACTCATCTGGCTGGGACTGGATTCTGGTATAAGGCCCACAACATTGTGCCATCTCGTGTGGACATCTGGACAAGAATATCTCCTTGTTCAGTCACAGAAGCCAGATGTGTCTGGTTTCTTCATTACAATAAAATCCATGGGATACCTAGTTTATAAAGAAATAGGAAGGCTGGCAAGCTGTAACAGCAAGACAGCAGTGCTACACCCTGAACTCTACCCGAGGAGCCCACAGAATAAGCGGGACGTAGCCACTCTCATCGGTAACTGTAGAGAGTTGGGAGTCTTAGACCGGAGAGTCCACGGCAAGCGCATGCACAGTGAAGAAACCAGTGAGAGACTGCCTCAGAAACCCTGTGGAGCATGAGAACTAACTCCTGAAGAGTTGTCCTCTGACTTCCCACGTGAGCTCTGTAGCAGGTGTGTTGCTCAGTTCACAAGGGCCTGCACACACACATACCCATGCACGGACACTCATGCACACGCACACACACACACACACACACACACACGAAATAAACAAATTTTAAAGAGGTTTGGCTCACGGCCCTGCAGGCAACAGACCATGATCAGCAGGCCTGATCAGGCAGCACACCGGCTGTGGGGAGCGTGTGGTACCCAAAACTGCTCACATTACACACCATGAAGGGAGGAACATCCCTAGGGACCTAAGGCCTTCTCTCTAGGCTCTCACTTCCCAGCAGCACCACTCTCGAGACCAGGACTTCCATTCAAGGGCCTCTGCATTTAAGGCCTTAACATCATCCTCAGATAGTGACCTTCCCTAAGGCAGACAGATTGGTCAGCAAGGAGTGGAGAGCACCAGGTCAGATTCCTCCAAGGATGCTCTATGCTCTGTTCCACTGGTTCTTCCTTCTCTTCCAGAATTTAGGTGTCAGCTAATCTACTTTGCCCTCCACCCTCCGCCCTCCGCCCTCCGCCCTCCACCTTTTACCATTTACCTCTGTCCTCAGTCCATCACCCTCTGCTAAGGCTACTACGAGACCAGAGTTCCTCTTGCTGATTGGAGAACCTTCTGGTCAGCTGCAGTTCCTTCCGCTGCCATTTTAAGTCACGAGATACTCCATAGTGACTTCTGAGGTGTTTGGTTGGCGTTTATTTGTTTGTTTATTTTTCCCTGTGATACCTTCTTGTGAGCTGTGTCCTCCAGAGCTGAAGGCCTAGTGGACACTTCTCTGTACTCACAAGACTCACTGGTCTCCCACTGTCTTAGGGTTTTGTTGCTGTGAAGAGACACCATGACCAAGGTAACTCTTACAAAGGACAGCATTTAATTGTGGATGGCTTACAGTTTTAGAAGTTCAGTCCATTATCATCATGGCAGGAAGCATGGCAGCGTGCAGGCAGACTAGGTGCTGGAGAAGCCAAGAGTTCTACATCTTGATCCTCAGGCAGCAAGACACAGTGTCTCATACTGGGTAGAGCTTGAGTCTCTAAGACCTCAAAGCCCCACCTCCACAGTGACGTGCTTCCTCTAAGGCCACACCTCCTTCAATAAGGCCACACCTTCTAATAGTGCCACTCCCCATGGGCCAAGCATTCAAACAGAAGTGTCTATGGGGGCCATACTTATTCTAACCACCATGCCCACCCTCTCTGTGAACTTCTAGAAATCATCCTTCCTCACTGGGCAAGGTCAAGAGGCTTCCTTCACAGAACTAGTAAATGAGCTCTCTTTCAGACATTTTCCTTCTCCCTAAGTAACCCAGGGGCTCCCCAGAGCATCTTGTTCCACAGGGCAAGCAACAAAACAGAAGCAAAGGCTAGAGCTGTCAAAGCAGAACATTAGTGCTGGAGTTTGGGCCTCAAGGTGACATGCTGAGGCACTGGGACCCTTGATAGGTCAGTGTAGTGAATGACAGCAGGTCATGGGGCTCCGTTTCTATCTGTGCTTGTCTGAGCAGAGCTCAGCCTTCAGTACTGAGTCAACTCTCACAAGATGGAGCTGTTATATGCAGCAAGGCTGCCCACAGCTTGGGTTCTTCTGCACACACTGGGTTCCAGTTTCACCTCTCCACTCTGATGTGACACACCCAGAAACCCTCACTAGTGTGCCAGTGCATGCCTGATACCTACCAGATACCAGAGTCACCAGACGGTAGGTCTCATCACTTCATACAAAACTTAGCCTTGGGAATTTGTTACAGTCGCACATGGTAGACTGAGATGATCACTATGAGTGTTGAAACCCATTGTCACCCTAAGCCCCACTAGCATACCCCTTCCCTGAGCCTGGCTGATGCGCATGCCCCAAACCCCCTAGACTCAAATACTCAGGCAACGGAAAACTTCACATTGGTAAAAAGGTTAAGTCCTGCTCTGACTCTCCTGACTAGGGACTGTTCTGATTGGCCAGTGCTCATGATACCCCAGGGGTCACACACTTGAACATCTCTTGCATCCAGGCATTGGGTGGCATGGATACTGGCCAGCACTTACTGACGTCTCAAGCTATGCTCCCTCCTGCCTGGTTGGTGATGTCCTGCTGTCTTTGATATTACTATCTGGACCAATGAATCCTGTCTGTGCTTTGAGCTTACAAATGAACATCTCCCCATCACTGTCCAATCTCCTTGGGAGGTTGTCATTACTGAGTGAGAACCTGTGAGACTCTTGTCCACTCAGCCCAGGCCTCACAGACACCTTAGCCTTAGTTCTGACTCATCTGGAGCAGAGCCACTGGCATGTCTCAGCTACAGCTTCCTCTGCTGTCTCACACACCATGCTGCTTCAGAGCCTTCTCCGAGGCTCAAGTCCCCTTGTTCCCAGACCATCATGTGGACTTGTCCCATGTTCTCCTGGGTCCTTGCCAACAAATGCCCTAATTTCTGTCACTTCACTCTACGGTGCCATCTCCCTATTTCTTTGCACGAACACTTTTTTGGGGCCACAGTTCTCACATTGGGGACATTTTAGAAATCAATGGCACATTTTAAATAGTTTCTGTGATTTGCAAGAAAGCACAGCCATGCAGGGAATGGGGATGAAGGTTTCTTCAGAACTTATTAAATGCACATTGAGTGGTATAGAAGTATATATGTGCATATGCACATGTATAAAAATGTGCATGTATGTTTTGTATCCTAAATGGGTTTTCACAAAGCAAACACAGCCATGTCACTAGCATCAGAAGCTCTGGGTACCACTGGGATCCCTTGCATTCATACACACTACTGATGACTCTTTCTAGCAACGTCCCTGGCTCTTCACCAGAAACTAGCCTAGCCTGCTTGGGAGGCCCCTGCATTGGAGTTGCTTTGTGTTGGTCTCCTGTCTTCTCACTGTCATGGGTAAGAGTCCTTACTTCCTGCTTACAGCACACAACAGACCCACATGGTGTCTGCTCTGTGGAGCTGTTGTGCTCAGTGTTGTCTTGAATACATTTCTTGACTCACTGAGGAAGCCATAGGTGTGTTGTGGGACCAGCCATTCTAGAGAGCATATTGTGGCCTCCCCTTAGAGTCCTGGTCCCTTGGGTGTTCATCTGCTCATCCCCCAGAGCTTTCTGCTGAGTTATTTGCTTTTCCTGTTAGTGAGCTATTGGTCCTTGGTGATCCTGGATATGACTTCTTTGACGATTGCCTGGATTACAGGTGTCCTCTCTCATTCAATGACATGTGGCTTTTCTTCCTCTCATAAAAGCTTCTGTTTGCTCAAACAATTTTAAGATAATAAAATTCATCTGCTTTGCCTTTCAGATTCATAAACTTGTCTAGATCATGTCCACCCGTTTCCTCTGTGCCCTTCCAAAAGTACTATAAGTCTATCTTTTGTGGGTGATTCAGAGTCCACCTCCCAGTCTGTCAAACAACCTGCCTAACACCCATGCAGACGAGAGACCAGTTTGGAGCGAGGCTGTTTTGAGGCCAACCCAGAGTTTTGACTATAAACACAAAGTGAGGTGCACAGTATATGTGTCTTCTCAGATCCACCCCCCTTGGTAGATGTAGAGATGGCATGTTTTCCCTTCTTTTGGTATTTACTAAGGTTTCAATCTCTGTTTCAGAAAAGAACACATCACCAGCCACAGAGCTGATCACGGCTCATAAAGAAGCCTTGTAAGGGGTCATGCTAGTCTAATCTCAGCTGATTCTGTTTCATGTAGAGACACACGTACTTCATTGATCTTGGTATGACCCATTATTATTTTGATGATATTTAATTGATTTGCATCTTTTCCTTTTTCTCCTAAAGTTCGGTCATTTTGGTAACTGCTCAGTGCACATGCACACCGTGTGCTCATGCCCAGTGTCCAGGTGTTGGCAATTCAGATTATTTGATGGTAAAGAATTCTTAGGTCTGTTTGCTGTCTAAGTCTCATACTGATTGGTGGGGGGAATGTGTGTATACACAGATATCACTTAGCTGCCTCCATACTGGGTGGCTTGATGTGATTGTTCCGAGACGGCACTGTGACCCTGGCAGTTTGAGCTCCGTGAGAGCCCTCAAACTTCAGAATGTCAGGGTGGTTCTCCCCTAAAGCAGAATTCTTATATCAGCCATTTTCCCCCTCAGAGCATTCATTCCATGGGGGACCAGTCAGTGGTACTCCAGCTCAGAGTTCTCCGGCCTCCTCCAACACCTGCCTGCCTGACCTCACACAGACGCCTGTATCAGGAGTACCTGGGTTAATGTCACAGATAGAAAGGCCTACATTCAAAACCAGCTCTGCTCCAACCCCACAGTGTGGCTCTGGGCAGAGCACTCCTCCTCAGTGAGCTCAGAGCACACCTTTGTGAACTGAGTCCAGGAAATCATATTCAACTTGAAGTGAGCTCCTGGAGGCACCGATAACCCCAGAGGTTTGTCACACACACAGACTGAGCCATAGCTCTGGCCCTTGCAGCCCTGCCATAATAATGGAGACACCACAGATACCCCATTTTACAGAGGAGGAAAGAAGAGGCAGGCAGGTGCTAAATGGCAAGTCTGAGACTCCAACGCAGGAAGACTGCCTCTTGTTAGATAATACTTGTAGGAAACAAATGGGGGACACACGCGCACACACACACACACAGACACACACAGACACACACAGACACGAGCTCTTGGCTCTGCTCAAGGGCAGGTTGCTTGCTCAGGTTTTCACTTCCCCTGAATTCCCAAGAACTACTTTACCCGCTTGGTTTATGGCCATCTAAAATATGCTACCATGGCACAGCTTAAACAAGATCATGCTAAACTCCCACCACCTGGATTTGACAGAACTTGTCAAAGAACACTCACAACACCGATGCCCATTTTCATTTACCTGTGTACACTTTAGTGGAGGCTGTGTGTCCTAAAATTCAAGCTGACGTTTTGTCTAAAAATCATCCAGTCCTATAACAACGAAGCTCACTGAGTCAAAAGGATTTCCAAGCCCTAGACTGCTTATGCTCGGAAACACTCAGGCCAGAAACCCTGAGTGCTGGTTTCATAGCATCTGATCTCCAGATCCTTCGGAACACAGACCAAGGTCAATACAGACACCTCCCGTGCCAGACAGACTCCACTCCAGCAGGTGTGGCTGTTGCAAGCTCCAGTTTTGAAAGTGGTTGTGGACTGGGAGACAAGGAGCTTTGTGCCAGGGTGTCACCCTGTGGTGGTCACCCAGCAGCTGACATCAGCAAGTCACAGTTAAAAAGAAACAGTGAGATTCTGGGGTTCAGAGCTGCTGGAGATTCCTGGGCCTAGGCTTCAGGATGCCATAGTACGTGAGAGTGTTACACTTCTCCTGAGTCTCAGTCACTACTGCACCAGATTGTGATGGAGTCCGAGCTTGCTTCTATTCCAGCTGTGTGCCTTAGACCCTCTCCAATAACATCCCTCAATAAGTCGATTTCTTGCTCACACACATTTAATTACGTCTTTTCTCTACCTGCATCTACAGTTTGACCACCATTCCCCATTCCCCAGCCCTGCCTACCCTTTCTTCTGGTCACACTGAGATTCTAGATACTCAACAATCTCCCCACCCCCTCAAGCAAGCACATACTCCTCGACCAACACAGAAGGGAGCCACCTGCTAAACAGACATGTTTGCTTACACGGTTCTCCAGGGACACTGCATGGAGAACTCAAATTCTACTCCAGGACCTAGAATCGGTGATTTAATACAAAATTTGATGGAAAATTCCACTGCTTGATGGTGCTTAGGGAGGAAGTATTTGGAAGGATTCCTCTTGTCCAGGGCCTTCCCTGTCCACACGTTCACACTTACAGGCTGAACCAGCCAATCATATCCAGAAAAAAAAAAAAAAGCATGTTTTTTCTCATCACTATTTCTGGAACAGAATAGTCTAACAAATATTCTCACTGTGTGCTGTCTGCATCACGCTGGACATTACAAACCATCTACAGATGCTAAATCCACATGGAGGGTGTGCATAGTAGGTTCTATACAAATGTCACATCACTGGAGGGACTTGAGTACCCTGGAATTTTGGTTGCTCTTAGAGCTGGGGCAGGAGCATCACTGCCCCACATACACATATGACCCAATGTCCTGGGTTCGGGACACTCATGGGTGGCGGTTCATGTACACACCTGAAGCTACTTCTTTCTCGTGATTTATTTGGTTCTGGGATATCTTTCTTCCTAGCAGAACAGCCACTCTCTTCCATCCCCTCACTCCTTTTAACAGTGAGCAGAGCCTCAGAGCCGGGACCTTTGTTTACTTTCTCTGTCAACCACCCCAAATTCTTTTTGGAAGTAGGTGGAGCATAAATGAAAAATTCGTAAACAAAATTCCTTCTTTGGTCTTATATGGACGGCCTCGGTCTCTTCGGACCACTCCACAGCTCCCAAACTGTAATTATTGGTTGCTTTTTTCAGTGTCCCTCTGAACTGAGAGTCTTTAGTCATTCTAAATTCATTTTGGGTCTTTCTGAATCCAGGAATTAAAGGTGACTCTTCATTCCTGTAAGTCTCAGGCTGCCTGACTAAGGAAACATTCTAGAGCTGTTTTCCCGTGTGTGGCAAGGTGGGGCAGTTATACATCTGTGCCAGCACCCTGTATGTGACCATCCAAGGTGACCTGGCAGCAAGAAGCTTCTTTCTCTGAACCTCCATTCAGACTGATGACCCTTCTCTCCTGTACCTCTGACCTCTGAAGGGTTGCAGTAGCAGACATTCAGATAAGAGACCTCAGGACTAGAACATAACAGGTGGCATCATGGGCCATGTTGTAACCCTAAAACTACAGGGTCTGCACAGGGCCTTGATGCTGTTCTCCCAGAATCCTCCGTGGAACCCATAGTACACACAGCAGATGCACCGAGGTAGAAATGGCAAAGTGCTTGAGAAATGTATCTGATACAAATGTGGTCCCTCTGGATATACAGGAAGACAGTATTATAGAAAACGTACCACATGGTGCTGCAAACAGCATGCAATTGCTCCAAAATGCTGTTTTGCATGAAGTGATGCTGAAAGAACGTTTTGGAATGGACTTGAGATGTGCTTCCCTCTGCCTCAGGGCAGCATCCATGGCAGTGGTCATGATGGGGATTCCTAAAGATCTAACCCAAGAGACAGCAAGACAATGACATAACAGAGCAGGTGCCTGAGCAGTGACTGAGACAGGCCAACAGCTCTGGAATTCATGAACCAAGAGGAGGCTCAAAGACTCAATAACCTGTAGCCACCAGGTACGGGGCAACTCTGGCTGGGAGCAACACTTGGGAGGCACAGGCAGGAAGATCTCTGTGAGATCAAGGTTAATCTGCCCAGCATAGTGTGTTCCAGATCAGCTAGTGTTATATAGAGACACCCTGTCTCAAAAAATAAAATACGATATAAGATGAATCCCTCCCCCCACCAAAAGCAACCATGGAGACTGGTTGAATCTGTCTAAAAGTACTTGATTGAACTATGATTGCACAGTGACCAGAGAAGGTAGGAAGCAATGTCTCTGGGGAATGTGACACCAGACAAACTCAAGACGAGAGCTAGTAAATTACAAATAGGCGATTATCTGATTACAGAAAGTGCTAGACTGGAGGGCAGGGAAGGGGGGCGCCTCTATTCAGCTCAGGCTAGCTTTGAACCAGTCTCCCTGTGTCAGCCTCCTGAACGCAAGGACTATAGGACATGCCACTCTGCCTGACTTTAAACATTGGTATTGCTTAAAATTTTAAAGGAAAGTTATTCCCAACCTAAAATTCAAAGGCTAACCCAGTCATTGTTAATGCTAAGAGTAGAGTAAAAATAATCCAGACATGCAAATACTAAAAAACAGACACACCCAGGAAGTCATTGAAGGTACACACTAGCTTCCTGGGGCTGGTGTAAAGGACATTTGTTCCTCCTTACCCCCAGGAAACATGTTCCAGGATCCAGTGGATGGATGAAAATGCATCTGGTACCAAAGCCTCTCTTGTTAGACATTCTGCTGTTTGTTCTTGTCATACACAGCAGCAACCTCTCCATAGGAGGGTTTTTTTTCCTTCCCCTTTAAGCCAAGAACTTAGAGGAAGCATTGAGTAGATTCTCTTGGCTCTCTGAACTGCCAGCCTTGCTGTCCCGCTGCTTTAGAGTCATTATTAAGTAAAGTAGGGTTACTAAACACAAGCACAATGTTACAATGTTGCACCAAAGAATCATAATCAAGATGAAATGACTGTAAAGTGGGTAGCATATACAGTGTAGACCCGCTGGGTACAGGGAGGCCTGATGTACATCTCAGACAAAACAGAGAAGGATAGCACATGACCTCATCACACTGCTTAGAACTTAAAATGTAAGACTTACTTATTTCTATTTTTCACCTAATATTTTTCAGACTGTGATTGACCACAGATGCCTAAAACTGAAATGATACTGAGGACCTGGGGGATTATCATCCCTCAGAATATCAGAAACTTATTCTTTTAGATAATCCTTGAGATAAGAAACTGGAAATCGGGAGGCCCCAGGGAGTTTATGGGGGTGACTCTAGCTGAGACTCCTAGCAGGAGAGGGGCCTGAAGTGGCCACCTCCTGCAGCCATCCCATGGCCACGAACCAATCCCTGACACTATTAATGATACTGTCATGCTTGTAGACAGGATCCTAGTGTAAGTGTCCTCTGAGAGGCTCCACTCAGCAGCCAATGGAAACAGATGCATAGACTCACACCCAAACATTAGATGAAGCTGGGCGAGTCTTGTAGAAGAGTTGAAGGAGGAAGTGAGGGTCCCAAAGAGGATAGGGACTCCACATGAAGATCAACGGAGTCAACTAACCTGGACCGTTATGGGCTCCCAGAGACTGAACCATCAACCAAAGAGTGAGCATGAACTGGACCTAGTCCCCCCCACCCCCACCCCTCAACACATATGTAGCAAACGTGCAGCTTGGTTTTCATGTGAGTCCCCCAACAACTGGAGTAGGGGCTGTCCCTGAACCTGTTGCCTGCCTGTGAATCCCATTCCCCTAACGGGGCCACCTGGTTTAACCTCAGTGTGAGAGGATGCACCTAGTCCTGCAGTGATTTGATGTGCCAGGGTGGGGTGATACCCAGGGCTGGGGCTCCCCCTTCTCAGAGGAGAAGGCAAAGAGGGGGAGGACTGTGTGAGGGAAGACTGGGAGGAAGGGGACTGCAGTTGGGGTGCAACGAGAATAACTAAATTAATAAGAAAAGAAAGAAAGGAAGGAAGGGAGGGAGGGAGGGAGGGAGGGAGGGAGGAAGGAAGGAAGGAAGGAAGGAAGGAAGGAAGGAAGGAAGGAAGGAAACTGGAAACCATGGTGGCAGTGGAGCATGTCCCCTCAGAGGCCTCAGGGAAGGAGCCTTCGTGTTCCTTTCAGCCCCGCTGGGTCTGGGTGTTTGTATAGCAGAGCTCCAGTCTCTGCCTTCATTCTCACATGGCCATCTCCTTCTGTGTCTTTATATTGTCTTCCCTTTGCATGTGTCCATCTGGATGTCTCTTTTTTTTTTGATAAGGACTCTAGTCATGTGGGGATCAAGGACACACTCTACAACGATGTCACTGCATCTTAATGATACAATTGCAATGATCCAGTTTCAAAATGAGCTCACATCTTGAGGCTCTGAGAACCCCACAAATTCTCAAAAAATAGTATTAACTCAACACAACATAATGGGAGGTGAAGGTCTCAGAGCAATGATGAAGGGTTAGCCTGGGCTCACATCTGTACATAAGGGTGTGGGGGGTAGTCATCCAGGATGAACAGGTTAGATGCTCTTAGATTCCCTTGAGAAGATGAAATTGGGGCTGGGGAGATGGAGAAGTGATCAAGAGTACCTGTTCCTGCAGAAGACCAGGATCAGACCCCAGACACCCACGTGGTGGCTCACAGCTGCATGGAACCCCAGTTTGATGGGACCCCATACCCCTTTCTGATCTCTGCAGGCACCAGGAACTAACATGGTGCACATACTTATATGAACTACTCTGCAATACTTATACACATAAGGTGAAAAGATAAAACTGAGAGGATTTCTGAGACCAGAACTGAAAAGAGATTTAGGGTTGAATTATGAAACATGGAAACATCTACATAAAAATGCAACAATTATTTTTTAAAGGTGATTGTTAACTGCAGAAGAAAGAACAGTTTACAGAACAGAAAAGAACTGGTTCTCAGGCAAATACACATACATATGAGCAGCAGGAATAGACACTTGCCAGATGTGGGTGGGAGGTGCTAGGATAGAAATGGAAGGGGGAACATCGAGTCCTTTACTTCCAGAGGCCAATGTGTGGAAAAGTCTAGAAACTAAAAGCCAGAAGCAGCAGTTAAGCATGTGTAGAGATAGGGAATAAATAGTTTCAAAGGTTAAGTGCTTTTCCTGAAGAAATGGCAAGTGAGAGAAGAGGGAAACGGAGGCATGCGGTTTGTTTTAACGTACATCATAAAGTGAGTTGGGCTCTTCTGTGCAGATCCTCGATTAGAGAAAAGAAGAGATAAGGATGATGCCACAAATGGGGCCAAATCATGAATACTCTGGCCAGACCCGTGAGCCTGAGTCAGCCTGTGCACTGCACACTGCACCATGAGTAGGTTGGTTAAAGCGTTTTCTGGTAAAAGACCAGGGTCAGCGATTCTTGACCCAGCATCTTAGCCCGGAGTAGTAACCTTGCTGTCCCTCACTACCCCCCTACTCCAGGGGACATCTGACAATGTTCGGAATAATTTTTCAGCATCATACATCAGGGCAAGGGTGGCTTGTGGGTACAAAACAGGGATGCTCTGAGGCTGCTTGCGAGGAAATCAACCTTATCAGGTCACACTACAGAAAGGAACAGAAGCAGCCAGACCTAGAAGTTGTGTGGTTTTTAAATTGCCACAGATCTGTCAAGACTCTTGCCTTTGAGGATCCACTTTTTTCTCCCCATAAATGTGACTTGGATGAACAGACTCCCTTGTGAGAAACAGAACAGAGCTTTGGAGACAGTTCCTTCACAGGCCCGGTGGTGGTGACTTTGGTCACTCTCTTCAGTCCCTGGCTGTTGAGGAATCAGGCCACCATGTTGTGATGACACTCAGCCACGGTGATGCCTGTGTGGAAGAACAGACCTCTGCAAACAGCCTTGAAAGAAGTCAACCAGGAAATCTGGGTCAAATGATGGTGGGACCAGAAGACACACTGAGTTAGCATCACCCAACCAAGATGCCCTGTCCAGGACAGAGCTATGAGGTCATTTCCCATCTGAAGGCAGCAGACCTTCTCCATTCATGAGCTCTGTGTTGTCAGATCGGAAATAGTAAAGAAAGACACCGAGTCTGTGCACGTAAGGCATCTGTGTCACCATTCCCTAAACAATACAGTCTAAGAATTGTTTGCTGGACTTCTTGCTGTGTCATAGTAAGTCTAAAAATGATTCAACCTATACAGGAGGAGAAAGAAGCCCAGGCACTATGATTTCTAGGAGGGACTTTAGTGAATGCAAACTCTCAGGTGGGGAGGGACAGCCACAATTTGTTAAGCAGTGAAGGATGGCTGACAGGAATGAACCAGTGGGGACAGAAAGACAACAGCAGACAGATGTGTATAACAGCAAGTCAGCGGTTGGGAGGACAGGGAAATGAAGGTACAAATCAAACAGCAGAGGCACAGAAACAGAGCTCAGAAGACCTCGAGCCCACAGGCAAAAGCATAGCCTCTGCACTGAGTATGTGAGGACAAGCTCACAGCTCACAAAAGGATGTGAGGGTGGAGGGAGAGGGCAAGAATATTGCTGCAAAATAAACAATTAAAGAGTACATGATGGGGTGTGGGCAAGACCACCTCCTAGCCCCGCTCTCCTTGCTGTGTTGGGCAGGGCCCAGGCTTCACCCTGCTCTCCTGGCAGCTGAGAACTCTTCATGCCCATCACATTTGGTTCTGTGCCCGCACACAATCAGGTACCATCGCCCCATCTTTGAAGGCTGCTGAGTTAGTGTGACTTCCCTTCAGGCCCACAAAGACAGGACGTGAACCCACATAAACCTCCTTGAAGAACAGGAATTTACATTCCAAGGGATTGTTTGAATTCTCTGCCCCCTGCCCCTCTCCCATCCTCTTTAAAAAAAGTATATCCTCTAATCATGGCTCATTCCTGAGATTAAGTGCCTATGTGTTTTACTCGGCAGACTCAGCCTGGGCCAGGGAGTTGGGTGGGGGTTGGGGGGTAGGGTCAATGTGGCCACTGTGTGCTCTAAGTGTCTTGCAGAGTCTTCCTCCTCTCATTTCTGGGCTTGGATGCAACTATTATCATCTCCCCTCTGCATTCCTCACCCTCTGGAGCTGGCGGCAATGCCACCCTTTCTCTCAGCCCATTCTCCCTGGAAAATCAAACCCAGAGGCTATGTGTGAGGGCACTGCTGTCCAGCCTGGAGCCAAGTAGTTCACGGTCAACCCCAAGGGTGTCTGGAAATTGCTTGCATTCAGGAGCTGTTTTTGTGCTCCAGCTTCACAGAGCCCAGCACCCCCACCCTGAGGTTAGGGGTTGCAGCAGCCTGTCTTCTGCTCCTCTCCCTTCCACTAGCCCCTCAAGGGCTCCCTGGAGGTCTGAGGTACATCTTTCTTGCTATCTAGTATGGAAAGATCTCTCTCTCTCTCTCTCTCTCTCTCTCTCTCTCTCTCTCTCTCTCT
>NW_021620929.1:1080259-1088561 GCF_004785775.1 Grammomys surdaster
TCTCTCTCTCTCTCTCTCTCTCTCTCTCTCTCTCTCTCTCTCTCTCTCTCGTGTGTGTCTGTGTGTCTGTGTGTATGCACAAAAGCCACCAGGGTGGTTTCCCTCTATCATTGAAATCAGCATCTGAATATATATATATATATATATACAGATATATACATACATACAGATACAGATAGATATAGATAATCATTCTTGTTATACTACTCAGATTTTACTTGGAGTAGGGGACATAAATTCAATTCCAGTTGCATTGGGTAAAAGGGACTAGGGAGAGGAAACTGGGGTATCCCTGAATACACTGAAGAAAGGACAGACTTGTTACCAGGTAGAGTCGCCTGTCCCGCTGTTCAGGTCAAATACTGCACAAAACCAGAAGGAATCTCACACACACACACACACACACACACACACACACACACACACACATAGTGACCATATGCAAACTTCAAGACTAACCAGAAGCAGGTCACAAAAGCCACCAGGGTGGTTTCTCTCTACCATTGAAACCAGAATCTCTGAGTCCTGACTACATCTCCCCCCCCACACACACAGGAACTGGCCCATTCTGTTCATGTGTCAGAACTGTTTGTGAGTGATTCTTCAAACATCAGGACAACTTACTGGTCCCAGCTTCAAAACTTTTGGAGAAGGATTCTGACTGGCTCATTGGAGCATTGGGTAGGGGGGAATTTTCTTCCACTAATCGAGAAGCTAGGCAGCTGGAGGGAGGGGCACTAGATTGGCTTAGCCTGTGCCATTCCCACCCCACCTCACTATCTTAAAATAGCAGGTGGCAGGAGCCTAGCCTCTGGAAAATTCAAGCTTCCGAGGCTTGTTGATTTGTCTCTATCACTGTGACCTCCAGAACCTTCCAAGGGCTTCGTGACTAACAACAGGGTCCTGTGGGAGTTCAGTTGTTCCAGGTGAAGAAGGTGGCTGTGAACTAAGGCACTCCTTTCCTAGAACCTTCTCCTCCACCTCTCACCCTCAGCGCAAGCTCAGAGATTGGAGTACCCTTGTCACTTATCAGCCACAATAGGACAATGTCCATTCCTTCCTTGTCTCTCCCAATGTCTCATCCCACCGCTGACCAGTTCACCTTACCGTGAACACCAATCTCTGGGTGTGGTCAAATTAAGGGGGGTACCTGGTGCACAAGGGCTGCAGGGATCTGTGTGGAATGAGGGGAAACACATACAGCTTTCACAGGCCCTAAATATCCTTGGGCCATTTAATTCACATGTAACAAGGGGGTGCATATCAATTAATGACCAAAATAAACAGTAATCAATTATGATGACGGTGATTATGTTTTTGAAATTAGCCTGGGAAAGGTTGACCAAGGCAATTTTTTATTCCAGCTCAGGAAAAGTGGGACGCCAGCTGGGGCTAATAAGACCTTTCATTACAGCCTTGAGCCCCATCCAGATGCTTGCAAAGAAAGCACTCTCTGTCTGTGGCCCTGCAGGCTCGGCCATGGCTTCTGCTTTTTAACAAGAACTGAAAGGTGGCGAGACAGACAGCTCTTGCCTTGGCACCATGGCAAAGCCAGCCTCTGAGAAGGCGGTGATTGTACCCATGGCATCTCGTAGAGGTAGAGATGTTTCCTTTGTTCTGGTATCATGCATCTCAGGTCTAGCCTGGGCTACAGGACCCTGGACCCACTGGAGCCACTTGTGAGCAGTGGATGAACTGGGCAGAGCGTCTGGGCAGGAGAGGATGCTTCAGGACAGTGGGTAGTGACCACCAAAGACCGGAGATGGAGGAGGTAGTATGCGGTTTCTATACAAGGATCTATACGCCCTTTCTACAGGTCTGTCCCTCATAGTTGCTATGGAGGTGCCACTGATGATTGCCTGCTGGCCCTTTGGTTCGTGGGATTTATTTCCCCAAGCACAGGATGGACTCACAGTTACTTCCCTCTGCTTCAGCCTGACCTCTTCTGAACAGTTCATCAAATTCATCACGTCTAGCTAGCTCCTGCCTCAGTTTCCCTCTCACTCACCTCTGTCTGTGTCTCTGCCTGTTTCTTTCTTGTGGTGGAAAAGCTGATGAAGGCCTCTTGCTTACTCACCTGATAATATAGAACAGCTAAGGGCTGATGGGAATGAAATTCCCTTCTCTCTCTCCCTGAGTTCTGGTAGGCAGGTAACAGGAGGCTGGGGTTCTAAAACATGCCCAAGTAACAGCGGAATCCAGTGACTCTCAGAGACTCATCCAGACACACATGCGCGCTCGCCAAGTTCAGATATCTGGAGTTGCTTTGAGTTGTCCTGGGGTGGAACATGGACAGAGGGAAGGGATGCTGTTGGAATCCCCTATCCTGTACAAGTAAGTAACCCATCTCAAATACCAACAGCACAGAAGTTGAAGAGACCTTGGCTTCCCTAGCTAAGCAAGCATCTTAATACCTCCCACATGTTGGCCTACAGAGTAAGTCTTGCCAGTGACCAACCCCAGTTGGTTACTTCAGAGAAACTGAGGTAAGAGAGTTCACTGACTTTGACCAGAAGCCAAGGCAAGAAGAAGGGGATGCAGGGAAGGGGTGTGGCTTGGGTACTTGACTTGTTCCTCAGAATGCCTGGGTCTCACCTACAACCCAACATAAAACCAGGCAGGAGGATACACAACTGTAACCAGAGGATCAAAAGTTCAAGGCCCTTTTCAGCTAAGTTCAAGGCTAGCCTGATATATACATATACATATACATATACATATACATATACATATACATATACATATACATATACATATACATGATCTAAACTCAGCTAGAGAAGGTGCTTGGGGAGGGAAGGTGTTGTCTGATAAAGCCTAGGTCTCCTGGGCTCGTGAAAGACAGGTGATGTATTGTAAAGCCACAGGAAACCACAACCTCCCTCAGTTGAAGAAGCATTAAGCCCACTGTACCCACCTCACACCTCAGCTGAGCCACACAGAGGGTTGTGTCTGAGTGTATCCCCTGACAGCCAATGACTGGCTGCAGCCTGCAACATTGCCAGAGAAGATTGCACCGTGGTGGTGATCCCAGGAGATCCCAGGAGATGATCAAAATTCCAGGTTTGAGATATGGATTCTATCAAAGGCATAATGGTTTTGCACCCTTGAGAACTAAAATAAATAAATACAATTTGACACGAAAGAAAGAAAGAAAAGGAACCTTAGCGTGTGGGGAGCCAGCTGTGCCCTCATGTGGCTCAGCTAGAGCCTGGAGTGAGAAACAGCCCCCCCGCACACTGCCGGGTTCTCAGCACCCACCCCACAGGGGCCCAGTGCCAGGTGCTTTGTGTAATCTAATTCCAAGCATACCACAGAGCCCCCGAGGCTTTCAATCCCACTTTATGGGTGAGGCAAGCGAGGCTTGGGAAGATTAAGGGACTTGGCTGAAGCCACCAGGAAGTCAGAGGGCTTGAAATCGGAAGCCAGCTTGATGGAAGATAATTTAGAGTCTCTTTGGAATCTATGTCTAGGTGGACAAGTCACCCAGATGGGCCAAATACAACCAGGCAACATTGACTAGATAGATTGGTCCAAGACGACAATAAGTAACCCTTGCTCTAGATGGTCTAAGTCTAGGAAGATCTGGGCTGACCGGTCTGGGGTGGGAGAGGTTAAACATGGCTTCTATCATTGCCACTACCACCCTGGACCCCTTACAGCTGTTAAGTAGCACTCTTGACTACATTTGATAGAGTAATCTTACAGGATTCATCAAAGGACTCAAAACCAAGGCCTTTGCTCTCGGAAAGTGGAGTCCGGTTAGACTTGTGTAAGCTCTAGAGATTGAGGAGTAGGGCCTGGCTATCAATCATCAAGAACATGTCAGGTAATCTTCAAGAACCACTGAGCTGATCCAAGGCTTTCTCTGCAGAATCCTGACTGATCTGGGACCCTAGGATTGGTCCAGGGTTTTGTTTGTTTGGTTCTCTGAGACCCTGGGGATGGACACCTTGGTTTCATGCAGGTTAGCCAATCACACCGTTAGCTTGGCTTTATAGGCCAGGAGGCCAAGCCTTATAAGGTTAGACAATTTGCCCATTCTGGGGCAGAGCCAGAGACACTGACCCTAGCAGTTACCCCCACACAGTGCCCTGTGCTTGTTGAGATCGGTCACTATATAGTGACAAAAGACTAATGTGGAGATATTATCTCCTCAGTGCTGAGGTCAGGGCTGACTCTGCAGGGGTCTCACCACCTTTCCATTACAGCCCCAAGTGCCTATGTCACAGACACAGTCCTGAGGGCCACACCCAGTGCGTCCCATTAGTAAGACAGACACTGGCCTCTCCAAAGCCCCCACACCAAGGCAACCGGGCTCTGCATTTGTGTGCATTTGCGTCTCCCCTCCCCCTTTTTCTGTCTTGACCCATTCCAAGGTCAGGAAATTCTCCCATACAGACACCCGTGGGATGCTGCTGTGGCCAAGTTCCTCCTCTCTCACTCAGATGAGATGAGGACCAGCGCGGGGGGGGGGGCGGGGGGGGGGCGGGCGAGCACTGTCCAGCAAGAATCTTCCCTGAACCTGAAGACCCACTACATAACTAGCCTTCTTCAGGCGACGTCATAGTTTTAGCTTCTCTCGGGCTTATTTATTCTCCGTTTCCTTTGCTCCTGCATCACCTGGTACGAAGCTAATGGCACAGTACTCATCGCTCTGTAGGACAAAGTGTCTTTATTATTCTGTCTTCAGAGTTCTCGGTGAAGGCAACAGGGAAAAAAATGGAGTAGCGTAGGAACCTCACAGAAGTAACCTCAGAAAGGCCTGAGTTTAAATCCACCCTTTTTCTCCTATAAGATGTGTGAATTCAGACAAGTCACCATCGCCTGCTAGACTTTCTTTACTCCAAAGCAAAGCGAACTGTCTTCCCATGAGTCATCATGAGGACAGCGCTTGCGCCTGACCCCCAGTGGGCGTATCTAGTGACTGCTTTCGATTCATCATTGCCCCTCCTAACTCTCCACTGTGAAGTGTGGATGCTTCAGTATTCCTGAGAATTGCACAGCGCATGAACACTCTGCAGCTCCTTTCTGGCCCATCTGCACTCTGAAGGGTGAGTCCACCATCCTGGCTGTGTGTGAACAAGGCAGCTCACAGCTCCCACGGAGCAAGCCCCACCCTTCCGCATAGATAGTGCTCTTCCTGGGGCATCGCACCTGGTGTCCAACTCCTCAGCCAGGGGGCCTTAAGACTGGATCTGTTCTACACAGAGAATTTTTCAAAGACATTCCTGTAAATCAGTTGTCTTCATCTCCTCATACATCTCCATGACTCCTGTCTCCAGCACCAAGAACCCCAGTCCTCCTCCTGTGAAATAATGCCAACTAATGTTCATATAATGTTTTTGTTGTTGTTTTGTTTGTTTGTTTGTTTTAAATGCTGTATCTCTTGACTATGATGCTTTAGGTCTGAACATTTACTTATAACAGAGCTAGGCTGCAGTACCACGAATCCCCGAAAGGTGGCACCAGTTCATACACTTTGATAAGCTTGTTAGAACTTGAGATCGGTTTCAGGCAGTGTGGAAGGAATTAGCTGCATACCTCTGGGCTCTGAGATGCTCAGGAATTTGTGAATAGCCTGTCAGAAGAAGGGAATTGCTGAGCTGGACTGCCTTTCCCAAGGCTCTAGTTGGCGAAGCACTCTCAAAGTTGATTTACAATGAGAAGTTCTTGAAAGATCCTGTTGTCCATGGTACAAGTTAATCTTCTTTATCATTGCTGCCAGCGGTAGTGAGAGAGCATGCCCAGCTCCTCTTGGGTGACACATCAGGAAAAGCTTCAAGAGCATCAAGACCCCAGAATGCAGTAGTTTTCTTTTTAGAAAAAGAATTAAGAGGCAAGTTCATCTTCCTCTGAAATAGGTTGGCACAGTGCCTCAGAACGCAGCATGAATCCTTCTCAGGTGGCAGACAACTGCCTAAGCTGGTAGGACATTGTCTGCCATAGTGTCTAGGCAGGCAGGCAAATCCTAGAAACCCTTCTTTCACAGACAGAAGCTTTTGTATCAATTGTCAAGCAGCTCCGAATTAGAAGACAGTGGCTTTGGATGGTGTTCGGAAAACCACCTTGGCCAGTGCTGCCTCCACCCATGACTGGCACTCAACTCTAGGTGAACCTCATCAGGAGCTCTTTTTCCTAGCGTCTGCAGCCAGGCGACACACAGGGCTGCTGAGTTAGAGGGTTCGCTGATAGCCTTTGCAGGACATTCAGGACGGGCATCTTGAGGTTGGATACTGTTTCGGCAGAAACTGAGAACTAGCTTAGTGGATGGCAGAAGCCAGAGATACATGCTCCCTTCCTGCTCACACACACACCTTCCCTCTTGCCTCCGGCTCCGAAGGAATTTGCCAGTCAAGCTAAAGTAGTTTAGAGTAGAGAGGAAATCACATCAGGGGCTCTCAGAAGGAGGGACCAGTCAGTAGTTCTAGAGACTGCAGACACCATGAGAACACTGGTGCTCTCTCTTCACCCCAGCATGCTGGGGATGGTAGAAGGCCCTGGAGAGAGTCCGTGCTGAGACGGATGTGCATGCTCATGTATTCTGTTGTTCTGTCATCTCTCTGACTCTCATTTAGCCTCCACATGGCTTCAGTCCTGATGCTCTGGGCTGCCAATAGATCAGACACACGGCAAACTACCTTGACACGTATGTAGCAGCTTCAGGCAGTCATTTATTCATCTTCCTGTGACACTTGGCATCAGGAATTCAGAGCTGACTTCCGGCGGACTGTGACCTTTACCTATGGAGACTCAAAGCCAGGAAGTCACTTGACAGCCAGAGAAAGGATTTCTTTAGAGATCAGCACTGGGGTGACATGACGACCTCAGGCATGCCAGAGTGTGGGGGGTTCTTCCTTGTGGGATTAGAACCAAGCACCTGCCCATGATCATTCCTGTGGCTTGGCTTTCTCATGGGACAGAGCATCAGTGCTCCTCGGTCCTTCACATGTATCTTGGTCTATCTTTGGTTGCTATAAAAAAATATCTAGGCTATGTAATTTATAAGAAAATCATTTTGTTTGGCTCACAGTTTTCAAGAGCACGGTGCCAACGAGGATGGCTCCTGTTCACACCATGGAGAGGGTGATAGGTCTGCTGAGCCCGATGACCTGAGACAACATCCCGAACCCACAGCGGAAGGACAGAACTCATTTCTAGTCTCCACATGCTCGCAGTAGTAAATGTGCATCGTAGTCACACACACACACACACACACACACACACACACACACACACACACAGAGAGAGAGAGAGAGAGAGAGAGAGAGAGAGAGAGAGAGAATAATAAATAACCATTTAAGAGAAGAGAGTGGGAAGAGCAAGAGGCACATATAGAATAAAGAAAACTACTTGAGGGTTTGCCCTAGCTTTTACTGTATTCTCTCACACTGATCCCACAAAGGAGATCCCACTCCTGCAAGAAAGATGTTGATCACATTTAATGGCCTAGTTAACTGTCCGAAGCTCCACCTCCAAGCGCTGCCACAGTGAAAGTTGGAAAGTCAAAGTTCGTTCGGGCTCCAACATGTATTTTGGAGGGAAAACCCATGTTCACACCAGGCAGCATGGCAGCCTGGAGCTTGAAGTTTGAGAGCTGTGGTAAGCGAGGAGGACATCGCCCTGCCGTGGGACACAGCCTCAGATGTGACGGGGAATTGCTTCACATCTTCCTGCTCACAGGCTTCAGAAGCCCACAGATACAGATGCAGCGGCTTCAGAGGAGAGTGCGGTCACATACAGGAAAAGCGTGTGCCACGGAATGTCATGGTACAGACATCTTCTGACATAAGATTCCTTAGCCACTGCTGTAGACTCAGTGGAAAGGGATCCTGGATGTCATGCTGCTGTGCCCTTGTCCCTCTCTTGATTTCATCATTGGTGGCTAGACCCCATCAGTCTTGGGATTCTTGTGTTACTTCTACCTTTTACCCACAATGACATGCTCTGAAAAGGCCTTGCCTTCCCAACATTTCCACACTGAGCTGTGCTGTGCAGGCTGGGACTCTGTCGTGGGAAGTGGAGGAGATTTACCCTGAAGACCTCATGAGATGAGCTTAAAGATCAGATATGTCTGTCTTCTATTGTCCTTTCCAAATGCCCTTCCAATACATGTGTGCAAAACACACACATACAGACACAAAGACACTCACAGACATAGATTCACACACAGCGATACATATACACAGACACATACACACTCATACACACACACACACATTCACATATGTACATGCATACATACACACATATACACACATACACACAGGCACACATAGACACATATACATACATACATACA
>NW_021620929.1:1088571-1113934 GCF_004785775.1 Grammomys surdaster
ACACATACACACAGGCACACATAGACACATATACATACATACATACATACATACATACACACACACAGACACATACACACATATACACAGGCACACATACAGACACATACACACATATACACAGGCACACATACATACACATATACACACAGACACGTACACACAGACACACATATACACAAGTACACATTCATACACATATACAATACACACACACACACACCTCCTCACCTCCACAGTGGCTAGGGATTTCCCCTCCATTTCCTCAGTCCCCACATGACTGACTCTCACAGAGCTTGTAAGCTCCGACTCTGTTCACTGGGAGATCAGGACACAGAGCAGAGCCCATAGTTTCCTGATTGCAGCCCAGCTCGTAAGTGGGCAGGAGAGTTTATTAAATCCTGCTAACAGATCGCTTATTTGACACACAAGACTTGAGTTCCCACAGCTCCAGGGATGGGGTGGCTCAGAGATGTGATTCTGTTCTGTGCCCTCTGAGACCATGTCACCAGGAAAATCCCTCCAAAGCTTACTAACGTTTTACGGCTATGGTCAGGACTCTGGTCGTCCTTGTAGGAAGTTTCTACTTCTGCAATAGATTTGAGCTCTGTCCCCATGTCAGTCATTTGGAAGCCAGCCTTGTGAGTTTTTGCTGTAAGCAGCCCCCCTTGTGTTTTATTGACTTCTCATAAGTCTTCAAAATGACTCTTTCTTTAGTTACATTGTTCTTACATCTTATATCACTCCCACAAATGGAAAACTATAATCATTTTTCTATAAATAGAAGGCAACCCTAAAATTAAATTCACTTTCTAAATTACCCCATGAATTTTTAGCTAACTATTGAAACCTGGACCTGTTCCCACTCGGTGCAGGCTCTCCTGGGCAAGGGGTAAGATTACTACAGCTTCACACTGATTCGCTGGGGCAGTTCTGATCATGAAAGAAAGAAGAATGTCTCTAAGGGAGAGGATACAATTTAACCTCCTCCCCGTGTACCTACACTGATGCCACGGGTGATTTCCACCTAAATCAGTCAGGACAGCCAGGTTCTGCTGCAGTAACAAACGGATCTTAAGCAGAGGTTATTATGTGTTTATGTATGCCATGGGTTGGCAAGGTCTCTACTCATTCTGTGGCTCAGCTAGACACAGGGTGCCTGTATCATAAGGGACAGAATGCCCTAAATAGGCACTGGCGCGTAACACTTCCACCCAGCAGTAACTGCCCACTGTCTGCTCATTTGCTAAAGTGGCCAGCCCTGGCTTTACCTGCGTAGGACTTTGTAACCCTGTGTGCCTGGAAAGGAGGCAAAGTTGCAGTATTTATAAACAGTAATACTCATTTCCACCCCACTGTATACACCGAGACTACCACTCCAGTGGTAGGAGCTTGACCTCCCCAGGCATAGCACTGAATCACCTCAGATTCCTAGCTCAGAATCACCTCAGATTCCTCGGCATACTACACTCCCACCTTTGCCCAGGACCCACTCCTGTGATCTGGCTCTGTGCTCTTCTCCTCTTTTCTCTGTTCTCATGACTACAGTGTCCCCTCCCTGCTTCCTAGTCTACTGCTAACCCTTCAGAAATACAGCTGTCTCTACGGCTTTCCCAGTCCTGTAGATCAAAATAGTTCGTGAATGCGTGCGTGCATGTACCCCCAGGTTCATCCACCTAGGATGATGCTGTAGTTGGTAGAGCTGGAGCAACCACCCTCTTGGTTCTCAAGCTCAGCATCACTGAAGTCGGCAGCAGGAATCCTCTGTCCCGGGGACTGCCCTGGACATTGCAGATGGGCAGCACCCTTGACCTCATATTCAATGTCAGCTCTCCCTCCAGCCTCTATTGTAATCAATAGTGCCCATCCCTGAGGTGGGAAGGCAAGATGTTCCTCACATGAAAACCAGAAGTTACATGATGAGTTAGAGGCAGAAGGGGCTTGGTGAATCCAGACCTGGCTCCCCACCATCTGTGTTCTGGATGCTGCTGCTTGGGCACTGGGCTGGACACAGAAATGCGTGAACGCAGCTTTCTTCTTCTGAGAACCTGATCAGCTCATTGATTCAACTACCCGTTCTCTTATTACAAACCAAACAACACAGACTTCTGCATCGGTCTTCTATTTTCTACCTTTTGCTGTAGGTAAGAAGGAAGCAATTCATTGTCCTGCAAGTCTGCAAGCAGAAGGCAGCACTAACCCACTGGTAGAAGAAGACTGAAACTATCAAGAGAAAAAAGACACTGGGGGAAGGCAGGAGACTGCACACAACTGGAGAATACTTGCTCCATCTGCCCCTGCTACCCCCACCCTGCCGTGAGTTGGAGGGATTTTCAAAATGAGATGTCTCTGTCTGTTTTCAGTCGCTGTGATTCATCACAGATGGAGACATCTGTAAAGGGGGGATCAACTCAGCTTACTGTTCTGAAGTGCTGGCAGTTTCAGGACCAGGATGGAGAAGCTGTACCCAGCGAGGTCCCTTTTGCTGGTGGGGTCTCCCAACAAAGTCCCCAGGCAGTGCAGGGCACCAAGTGGTGACAGGATGTCCCGCCAGGTCCCTCCCACTCTTACTGCAAAGCCACCTCTCTACCAGAGTAAGTCCCTTCCTTGTGGCCTCATCTAACCTTCACCATTTCCCAGAGGTGCCATCCCCAGATTTTGTGTTCTGATTAAGTTCCTGCCCTCATAACACACCACAAAAGAAATTAAATTTTATGGGTTTTAGGGGTGGTGGTGCATTCAAACCACAGCAAAGGGGAAAGCTGGATTTGATGAGAGTTCTTGACTTTCAGGGGCTCCATAGCCCCCCTCCCACCCCTCCCTCTTTGATGTACAAGCCCACACTGTGGACCACACAGAATATCAAGTTCAGCCCTTGGCCTTGTGAGTCTCCTATCTTTCATTATTCCATGGTCCTGTTATAAGCTGGGGTAAACACCTGTTACAGCTATAGCCCTGGGGCACAATCTGTCAGAGGGCCTTTGAATGCTTTGGAATCTCAGATCCTACCCCAGACCTGTTGAACCCCAGTCCCAGGGAGGGCTCAGAGAGCTTCGATTCTAAAACTCTTCCAGGAGATTCTGAAGGAACAGGTCCCTTGACAGACCAGGAGGCCCTTTCTTCTCCCCTCCCCAGGGAGACTCCAAGCATGTTGAGCAGAGGGTGCATCTTACAGTTCCCTGTTTCCTTGGTGTCAGCCTGCCTAGCTAGAGTGTGTGCTCTTTCTACATTTCATCCCTTAGAGTCACCAGGAAGGTTGATAGAGTAGTAATGGCTTCCAGGCTTTTGTCTTGGATTGCACTTTAGAAACTCTCCCTGGTATTTGATGTAACATTCTTGTCTGGATTCCGGGGTTCTTTGGGAGCAAGATGGTAAAGGTGGGTATGGGAGGTGATGGTGGGCATACCCAGTCATTGCCTCTTTTAATAAAATAGGAAGACCTTCGAGAAGGGCTACAGTTCTAGGAAATGCTCAGCCTGTGCCAAGCCTTCTCTGTGTCCTCTTAGATCTCCCTGCCTCGATGTCCTGGGGCCAGTTGATGCCCTCAGCACTGAATCTAGTGAATTTCAGATCACTATGTCACACTCGCAGCTTCCTCTTCGAGGACAAAGAGGGAAGGAGAAGTCTGTTGCACAGCACTGTTTGAAGTAGTAAGGCTCTGATGAGACCTGAGTGTGTGTCAATGCACAAAGGTGTCAACAACTGCAGTCCACCATAGGACAGGGACCAGCAGCCTTTGCAAGGCCTAGGCTGACTTATCACTGGTGCATGATGTGGCCCTTACTACCACAGCATTTGTCTCTTGTTGCTCTAACTCTGGGTAAGAAGCCTCCCAAGACCACCCTGTACTCCTTGGTACCAATACTAGAGGATACTGATGACAGTGCCAAGGGACAGAGATGTCTCTGGACAGGATAGCTTCTCGGAGTAAGCACCCTTGAAACTTCAAAAGACACAGCAGTCGTGTCAGGTGCAGACAGGCAGGGGACTGCAAGATGCTGAGGAAAGCAGCCAAAGCACCATGAGATGGTGGCAGTGAGCACTGTCACACATAGGCCTCAGGGACCAGGAAGGGGCCAATGCTACTGGATTGTAACAAGAGCTGAGTTTGAGAAGGACCAGATACGACTTGTAGCCTCAAGCAAATCGGGCCTCTCTGAAGACTATCGAGAGGTGATGCTGAACTGGCCCGGGGGAGGGACACTAAATAGCTTGGCTCTTTTCTTTCTCTGCCCTTCCACCTCCCGAAACCATGAGAATGGAGGTATTGCCACCTGAGGAGGGGGCTGGCTTTCTGGATACAGAGGAGGCAAGGAAACAGTAGAGAGTAGGCAGGCAATCCCAGTGGCGTGCATACTACATACAAGTAGATGTTTCCGGTCCACAAATATATCCAAACTCACATAGCAAGGCACTACCCTTAGTGTCTTCCTCCACAGTGAAAAGTGGGGTATAGAGTGGTAGGGTTAGAGGGACTCTGCAGTGCATCCCTGGGCATCTGTGACGCTTGAGTAGTGATCAGGTTCCTTAACAATGAGAACTGTGGTCCCAGGGGCCTTCAGAAGGAAGGGAACACCCAGAGAAACAACCTTAAATGCCTTCTCCTATCAGGCTGGATGACGAGCGGATGATGTTAGAGAAACAAGATCAGGCAGCAGTGAGATCTGATGACACTAAACTGATGGGACACTGAAAAAAAATGTCCTCATCAGCTCTGTAGTTCAGGGCCCTGGAGATGCCAAAAAGAGGGTGTCTTTGCTGACTCTGCCAGACGACAGCCCTGTCCCTGTAAAAGGCTCCAAGAACTGGGTGGGGAGAACGTCGAGGTCATGACCTGGAAGCTGGAGAGGCCACATGGGGGCCGCACATATGCAGGGACATTAAGGAAGGCAGGACCCCAGGCCAGATGAATGGATCAGAATAGGAGCCCACGGGGCCTTAAACTCCAGTGAGGGGGGAGTGGGTTCTTTGCTTCTGGAGGACCCTGTGCTTCTGGAATCTGAGAGACAGAAGCTTCATTGCCAGCTCTGTCACTTGGCTGTGGCCCTTGGCCAATTTACAACACATCTTGGAATCTCAGCTTCTTCAACTGTCAAAACAAGTAACCCCACCTGCAGGGCTGCTGCAAGATGAGGCAGTGGGACCCTCATCGGTAGTGTCACCGTGGGTCAAGCTCATGGTGCATGTTCAACTGGGATCCCAGGGCAAGTGAGGTAAAAGCCCCGGGCTCCCTCTCATTGGAACCAGTGGTTGTTGTACATTCTATAGTCACACAGTGTCCCCCGTGCCGTAGCCAGCTGTCTGACAGCCTATAAACAGATGGCGGGCGGGGTGGCCGATGAGACTGTGCAGATGGCACTGAGCAAATCCAGCCGCACTTTTGGGAAAACAAGTCAGAGGCAGGCTGTGCTGATGGGGACCCCTTGGACATCTTTGCCTGTGACAGACAGCACACCCAGGGAGGCCTCTGAGGGAAATTATGAGATGTACCAGACCATGGTGTTCCATGCCAAGAACCTTCTCCACCCTCAATTTCCATGGCACCGTGCCACAGAAATGTTGGAGATGTGCGAGGTCACCCTGGCAGCCTTGCAGAGCAGGCTATGCAGCCCTCTGGAGGTCTGGGATCTCAAAAACCTCCGTGTTCTCCATCCCTCTGATAAGTCCTTGTCTGGATTCTGAGTTCCTTTACCCATGTGTTCCCCTTCCAAGGTTCTTGGGGCAACACGACACGCAGCCTAGAGCACTCGGAGGCTACTCAGGTGAACTGGTTAGAAGGTGGGAGAAAGGGCCAACCACGAGGGGCCCGGGGGGTATGAGGGGCCCACATTTTAGCTCTGAGCTCGCTTCTTGAACTGGATGAGCTCTGCCAGGACTCTGCCCTCTCACCTTTTTAACCGGATGAGTCCTTCCCTTCTGTGAAGAGCTAACAGCAGCGTCACATCGCCTGAAGGCCTTTAAAAAACAAAGCTTGTCTTCTGTGAGCCGCACCTGCTACAGAGCACCTACGGTAGTCTGCATTCGGTCATGTTTAGGATTAACTGCAGCTCTAACACACACACACACACACACACACACACACACACACACACACACACAGGCACACATGCACACACACACACATGCACACAGGCACACACACACATGCACACAGGCACACATGCACACATGCACACAGGCACACATGCACACATGCACACAGGCACACATGCACACATGCACACACGCACACACATGCACACATGTACTTTTCTATATCCTTCAGCCTAAACCAATTAAAAATGAACAGTATTGATCTGTTATGTTGGCAGTTTCTGGTGATAGGGCAGGCTGGATCTTAGCAGCCCGTGCTTCCCCGTGTACTGAAAGAATACACCAAATACCAGCTGTGACGTTTCTGTTTTGTCAGCCCGATAGAGGTTAGAGCCATCTGGGAAGAGGCCCTGTCACCTGTCAGTTGAGGCATTGCCTCCATCGGTGTCCTGTAAGCAAGGCTGTGGAGGCATTTGCTTGATTGATGATTGACTGGGACGAGAGGAGCGTGCTCACACACAGAGAGACACACACACACACGTGTGTGTGTGTGTGTGTGTGTGCCAATGCTATAGTTGTGAATGACACCTCATTGTGACTGTAACATGAATTCTCATAATGATTACTGGTGTTCAGCAGTCTGTTGGTTATTTGTATATCTTCCTCAGGGAAATGTGTATTTGGGTTCTCGGCCCATTTTTAATCAGCTTGATTATTTTCTTGGCATTGAGTTGTCTGAGTTCCTTGTAGGTTTTCAATGCTACTGCTAATTACATGTCTGATTTGCAAAGGGTTTGAGATACTGACTAGCGACTCAGATGCCCCACTGCGAGGGCGGAAGCCCTACCCTACTCTTGCTCTCTTGAAACCCTGGACAAAGGTGTTCTCTCTCTGAGTTTAGCATCTCTCACCTGTTAGAATGCTCACATAAACTATTTCTATGGTTGTAAAAGAGGAGAATTTCAATGCAAAAGTTTTAGCACAGGCCCTGAGAGAGCAAGCATCCACCACATGCACAGCGCTCAAATGATAGTGTAGAGGAAGTCCTCACAGGAGGTTGGCAGAGGGAGGTACATCATTTTGTCATAGCACAACAGTGACAAGCTAGAAGGCTCCTGATGGAACACCATTTACCAATCCCACTTATAGATGAGGTTCTCCAGAGATGGCAGAAGGAGCTGCTCAGATGACAGGAGCTGTGGAGTTAGGAAGTTCTCTCAACCACAAGGCATTCATGTGTCCTGTCCCTTTGCTTTCCTGTTACATTATATCCTCGGGCTGCTACTCCATCATCGATGGGAATATTTGATGGGAATACCCGATGGGTTCAGAAAAAGGTCTGTTTCTTTGGTCATATTTATAGGAGGAAGAAGAAGAGAAGTGTGTATGGCGTGTGTGCATGCGCAGGCAGGATGTCAGCCTTGGGTGCTGTTCCTGAGGACCCATTCACCTTGGGTTTTGCTATTGTTATTGTTTGCTTTTCCTAAGATTGTTTCTTGCTGGCCTGGACCAATTGGGCTAGGCTGCCTGGTCAGCACGTGCCAGATCCACTCACTACCTTGGTACTGAAATTTCCCATCATGCATTACAACACAGATTTATTTATTTATTTATTTATTTATTTATTTATTTATTTATTTATTATAATGTGGGTTCTGGGGATTGAACTCAGGTCCCCATGCTTGTGCAGCAAACACCAAAGCAGCTGAGCCGTCCCCAAGCCACCAAAAGAACAAGCTCCACAGAGCCTCTGCAAGGGGTGGTGTCTTGTATGTGCTTCAAACCATGCGACAGCTCCCTGAGTTAACTGGGGCCACTGCTCCCATTCTACAGAGAAACAGCAGTCAGAGAGGAAAGTTACACGGCTTTATGGAAAGGACACAGCTGGAACCAGCTTCATCCTGACCCCAAGCCTCCCTCAGCTTCCCAAACACCGTGGCGATAGGGGTGCAATGTTAAAGGAACGTCACACTGAAGAGAAGAAAGCTAGGTTGGGTTGATGGATGTTTGATGATGACATTCATCTGGTGCTGGTGGGGCTCTTTCTTTGAGGCAAAGAGCCAAGCTGTGTTTCTGAGTTCTCTTCAAGAAGCTGAAATCTATCCATTTGCTTCTCTGTTTCTCCCCTTTCAGCCTGGACCCAGCACCCAGGTGCAGGCAGTCATGCCTCCTTTTTTGGCAGCATCTCCACTTAGCCCTCCCCAAGGCCTTTCTCACCCATCACCTGCCAAGCCAGGCTTGTGCATTCAAAGAGACAGAATTGACAGGTCAGCCAGACCCAGGTCAATAGAACTCAAAAGGCCAGGACTTAATTTAGGGCCTCCTCCCTGCCTCCATGTACCTTGGCACTTATGTTTGTGGCTATCTTTCTGGCATGGGGCTCTCTGCCAGGGTTATTTTCATGTTGACTGACACCTCTGTCTATTCTGGGAGAGTATCTCTGGAGAGAAGCAGCCAGGTCCCAGGGCCGCTGGAATGTAGTGTTGGTTCCACAGTATGTTGGCTTTCTGGGTGGGGGCTTTGCCATTGTGTACTCGCCAGAGACCTAGGACATTTCTCCCTGCACATGTTAGGGGAACTTTGGTGTTCCAGCGCCTGCTGGCCCATGCTGTAAGCCAGTCAATTCTTCAAACTCCAAAATGCTACAGGATGGAGGAAACTGGAAATACTATTTGAGGTGCAAGAAGCCAAACACAAAAAGTCACATAGCATTCGACTCCTTAAAATATCCAGATTAGGCAAATGTGTAGAGAAAGACAGCAGACTGCCAGGACCCAGACAGTATCAGTGGGTGCGACTGCCTACCCTAGTCTCTTTTCTGTTGTTATAACATGGCACTGAAGACGAGCTCATTCACAAGGGAAAGTTTAGTTACTCATGGTTCTGGAAGTTTCTATCAGGTAGTCACGTCTGGAGAGGGGCTTCTGACAGAAGAGTGAGCAGGTACATACAGAAGAGACATGACACATGAATCAACTGAGGTGAGAACAAACCTACCCCCACAAGAAAGGTCTCATCTCTCCCAGTGACCTCTCTACCTCCTCTGCTCCAGCTCCCAATGCCATCAGAGTGCTAATCATATTTCGACAGGAGATTTGGAAAGGGAAAGCCATATTCAAACCACAGGCACGGCTTAAAGCCTGGAAAGTTTTCTTTTGGAACAAAGGAATTGTTTGAAATTCAATGGAGGTGGTGATTAGACTGTGTTATGGGACAACTTTTACCCCAATCTCAAAAAAAAAAACCCACTAGAGAAGGGACTTAATTGGGATACTGTTGCTTCTTACACACATTAAGGTGCAGAAACAGTGCAGGAAGAAATCCAAGCCGAAGGGAAGTGGAGTGGGCAGAGGCAAGGAGTCCTAGGCATGGTGACTATCTGTGCTGGGATCACCTCAGTGCTTACTCAGTTGCAAGAAGTGGCTACAAATCCAACTTGAGATTCCCAGCAGCTCAAAAACAACAGAAGCCCATCCAAGCTCTTCCAGAACACACTGTGGACAGAGATGGAATGTGCTGCTGTCCTGCGAGTGCTCAGTGAGAGGCTGGACACATTCTGCCCCAGAGATCTCTCTGGAATGAAGCAGGTTGGCAAATCTCCCGGATCTCTGCTTCCAGGGTCATGAAGGAAACAATTCCATTCAGAAAAGTGTGGTGCTCATGAGCTTCCAAAACCAGCTAGAAATGTCTAAACAACAGGTCACACAGCCAGCCCTTTACCTAACACTTCACGACCATCTATTTCCCCATGTGGGCCCCAGGGACACAGTGTCAACCAAGCAAACCTCATGAAGCACATCCCCCAGAAGGGAAGAGGTGGGAACGGGGACCAGGAAATGGAGGGGGGGGGAGTAGAAGCAGAGTCCACAAAGATTCCTAGGATTTGGACTCTGGAGACCAGCATGAGGTGCAGATCTAACTTTATTGTTTAGTACATAAGCTTATATACACATTCTCAGCCAATTAGTGTACATTTATGTGTTCAAGGGCAAACTGGGGTGCAACATGTGTTGTTTAGCCGAATCTGACTCAGCCACGAGCCTATACGGGAGGAGCTGTTCACCCAGGGAGATTGCTGTGAAGACAGGGGAAGAAGCAGCTACCACCCTGGCCTCGGGTCACTTCTGTTTCACTGGTGTGCCAGGAGCCATCTCAGATGGTATACAGTGGAGGGCAGATCAGGACTCTTCGAGGAGTCACAGAAGCCTATGGTGCTTCTCTGTCCCACTTGCTAAACCACTAGGACTACTCCCACATGCCCATCCCAGAGAGACAGACATTTCTTACTTACAAAAACGTATTATTGCTACTAGTATCTGATGGATGAAAAAGCAAAGGGGGTTGTTATATGCATGGACAGCAGTGGTAGTTACGAGGAGAGTGTCTCTTTTTAAAATGATGTTTTTACTTCCATGTGGTGTGTGTGCGTGTGCGTGTGCGTATGTGTGTGTGTTGATTTGTGCACATGAGTGCAGTGCCGGCAGAATCTAGAAGAAGATGTCAGATCTTCTGGAGCTGGAGTTTCAGGCAGTTGTGAGCCATCCGTATGGGTTCTAGGAACTGATCTTGGGTCCTCTCTGTAAGAGCAGTGTGCATTCTTAACTGCTGAGTCATCTTTCTAGCGTCAGAGGAAGGCTTCTCTTGCAGTAGAACCACTTTAAGCTTATCCCGGACTAGCTTACAAATAAATGAGACTCAGACTATGGTTATTTTATTTGGCTTTGACAATTACTGGGGGCTAACCCCTAATCAACTCTTCTAACTGCTGGCCAGGCTACCTCCCCAGCGGTGTACCCCAGATACTTGCTGTTTCTCCTGGCCACGTGCTGATGGTCCACTTCCCCTCATGGCAGCTTCTTCCTCTCTTCTCATTTTTCCTCCTCCTCCACCTCCAACCTGGTCACTCCAAATCCACCTACCTCTAATCCCTCCAGTAATTGTCTATAGATAATTTTATTTAACCAATAGTTTTAAATCAAGGAACAAAGTTTGCATAACAAAAGTTGTAAACAGGTCAAGTCACTCATAGACCTAAACCTTCAGGTATAGAATTTAGCATTACAATATGTAGCAGCAGACTAAACCTCAACATTTTCTTAAGGTTGAGATCTTTGACGTGAGATAATTAGTTCAGCTAAGGAAAGAGAAGACTTAAACAGAGAAGAGAGGGACCACTCCCCCCACCCCCACCCCCCACACAACGTCATTGAGATGGAGAGTGACAGAGAGAATACAAGGATATAACACAAAGAGATTAAAAGGCTCAGAGCCACCAAGGATAAAGAGAGGGGTCCAGTTACATTCTGTCCATTCAGGTGAGAAAGACCTCAGGCAGATGACCACTAGGATGGAAATGGAAGCCAGCTTTGGGAACTGAGCAATGTTAGTTCATGCATTAATCCCCAGGCTCAGGAAGATTCCGGAATGGAAGCCAAGCTGCCATTTTACTGGTAATGCTACCAGCTGAAGGTTTCTTCTCAGTTTTCACCTTCTTAAAGGCAATAATTCAGTTGAGACAAAAATGCCTCAAGATGTTTATTCACCAAAAGAAATCAGAAATAGCACCCCACAGAGAGAGGTTAGGATGGGCTGATCTAAAGATGGCAGGGGCTCCTTGAATTTTATCTTGTAAAGTTTTAAGATGTATTTGTTTATAGTTTTATATGGATAGCATATTCAAGGAAGTAATGTGGTTCTTTATCCCTCCCAAGTCGTTGTAGGTCAGAAAATCTCTGTCCATGATCCTTTTGATAATCTCATAGGGTAGGAGCTCAGAATTGCAATGCAAAACTTTTGAGGATACAAACCACCACCCCGCCCCGCCCCCATCATTATGCACACATAACATATGGAAATGTTTCCTGGGGCCTGGGTTTCTGAAGATAGTGGGGAGAATATATAATTGCAGCTTAAGGATGTTTAACTAAAGAGAGGTCATCTGACCATCGAGAGATACAATTACTAAGATACGGCTGTGGTTTCCTTGGTTACCTGATTCCGATACCTTGGTTACTGAGTCCCATTCATTTGAGCTGGCAGGTCTGTCTCCCAGGAAGCCCTTTCTGGCTCTATGTCTACACATCTTAGGCATGTAACACAAATTTTTCTTCAGTATTTACTTCTGTTACCTGCAGGGTCTTTCCTCACATGCCAGGAAGCTTGGAGAATTCTGTTGGCTTCCGTAGCTGCTGCTTATTTATTAAATCTTCGACACACGTTAGAGCCTACAGGCGTGGCAAGCACTGAGAGAGACAGGCGTCTCTAGCCGTCATTTCAGGATCAGACCCGAGGCTGAGAAAGCCTAGAGTGCTTGCTTATGACTCAGATATGTGGAAGTTCTAGAATTCAACTCAAGTCTTCTTGACCAATTGGCCTGTTGCCTTTTAAATTGCAGTTCACTGACAGTCTATCTGGTGCCCCATCTGTACAGCCAACTAGCTGGGAGATTTTAAAGAAAGGCTTTGCATTAGATTTTCCTTTTAAAATAAAGGAGTTTTTTGATTTAGGGTTTTCAAAAAGGCAATCTTTGATCTTTCATTTCTGCTGGTTCTTCCTAAGAAAGAGTGTCCACAGTCAAATCTGCACACCCCACCTCCATTTCTCTCCCAGTGGGCCTCAGTGTGCCTAAACTTCTGAGAATTCTGGTGATGGAGATCTGTTTAACCTCCCGCAGCCTGACATCTTCCTCATCCATCTGATCATAGAGTTATTTTTCCTGTACAGTTCCTGAGACTGTCCCAGGACACTGGCGTTCCAGGGCACACAATGAGAAGCACAGGTCTAGAGTTCTGAGAACTGATGGCTGTCCTTCATGTACCACACTCAGTTCTTGGGCGAGATGGCTAAGATAAATGGATCCTGCCTCCCAAGAAATCTGACAGGTAAGCTACAGTCTGTGTTAAACAAGCCATACCCAGCAGGAATGTGTAGAATGGAGTAGGGGCTAGAGAGAGCATGTTGAAGTAGAGATCTGGGGTGCACAGTGCATCCAACATCAGAGGAATGGTAGTGAACAGGAAATAGCTGAATGAATAAGCCAGCAGGTTGGAGCCTAGAGGAAAACCAAAAGGGAAGCACAGAAGATTCAACACTGAGTGCTTTAGAGTCAATGAGATGGCTTGATGAAGGCCACCAAAAATGGAGGCGACTTGTCAAAGCTGAGCGGGAACCAGGATCAAGGGGAGGACAGGGATCTGATGCTGTCTCACAGAGCACCCACCCCTGAAAGCCGTGAGTTCAGGACATGAGCATCCTCACCCTTCTCCCTTCCTGTCTATGACACCTTTAAACTTCATGACCTACATTTTCCAGCCATGCTCTTCTGCTCTACAAAAGGCTGCTTAGCTGAGTGCTAACTAAAACGTGTGAGAGCACAATGGTCAGAGAGGAAACTCCAGCCCTCTGAAGTTACCCTACATATTTTATTTTTTTAAAAAAAAAAAACTCTATTTCAAAAATTCATCTGGCACTCTGCTTTTTGAGTTGGGAATTCTTTAGGTCGCTAGTAATTATATAGCCCAGCTAAAATGACTAAAAGAAGAAATTTACTCCTTTGGGACAGAAATGGTCCAGAGTAGGGGAGGAATGATCACATCTGAAGGTTTCCTCTCTCCTCACAAGACCTTCAATTCATGCTATCTACACTAAAGCAATGTAGCTATGTCGTCAACTTCTACAATATCCTTCTTCCTCTAGGATGGAAAGTTTTTTCATTTTTGTTTTGTTTTGTTTGTTTGTTTGTTTGTTTTTTCCCTTCACATTGGTATATAGCTGGAGCTAGCTAGCCCAACAGCTTAGTGGTGTCAGGATTCTCTTTGATTCTGTGCCTTTACTTCTCCTTCACAAGATGTCAGCTATGGATCTACCCATCATGTCAGTGCTCAGGGTAGAAATAAGGGGGAGAGCTTCCAAAGTTTTCTCAGATACATATATCTCATTGTCTAGGATGTATCATGTAAGCACACTCATTGCAAGAGCATCATGGGAAAGTGTTACATTACCAGAAACCGAGTGTGTTACCTCTATGAACAAAATCAGAGTGTTGACATCAAGGAAGAAGGGCATGGCTACTGTGTCAGTCAAAAACAGCATCTGCCATCCCTGGGCAGTATATTTCTACTGCCAACTTGGGTTGAGTTCTCCATAATATGGTTTCAAAGATAGAATTCAGCTCCAATAAAATTATTGCTTCTCAGATACTTCTGCAAGGAACTTGTTTCCTTTACATGTATTAAAGAAAGAATTTTACTTTTTAGATCATTTCAATGGACTCTATGACAGTCTAAGAATATTTTTAAGGTTCCAGTAAAAAAAAAAAAGACATAGCTTATTATGTGCCTTAAACATAACACACAGCAAACCCCAACTGGAACATTTGGAGTACGGGACAGCCTGTGCTCTCCAGGGTGTAGCACTCCGCCTTTCTAAGAAGCTGGACACCAGTGGCATCCTTAGCAGCTCTCATAGTTCCCGGGGGAGGGGTGGGGATGAGCCTGCTTGTTTCATTAAAAAAAAAAAAACCAAGGATCTGTCAAAGGAAGTTTCAAAATAGATACAGAGAGAAGAACACCAAGACCCAGGAGAACCAGCTGGTGCAAAATACAGTTGTGTTTTACTTTGGGTTTTGTCCCTTTGTTTCCTAAGATGTTTTCATAATGAAAGTATGGTTCCCTCCCTCATCCTTCCCTCTACCCATGGTCTCTGGAACAGGACAATACGGCTCTGTGAAGCGCTTTCTATGCTTCATGGAGGCTCACAGCTGCCCTGGAGAACACCAACCCTCCATTCTGCAGGTACCAAAGCTGAGGGTCCAACAGGCGTGTTCACTTGCCCAAGAATATCTCACAGAGATGCTTCACCCTCCTATCACTCAAATCCTGCAGGCTGCTACTAAGTCTAAGAGAATGAAATCCAAGAAAGCATGGAGGAAAGCCCCAGGGCAGCACCCCTGCTGGCACGAGTGTACGCTGCAGGAGTTGAGTCCTCTGTTGGCCTACCAGTTCTGACTTGTGTGCTGGGGCTGTGGTCAGTTTATCTTCTCCTTTATTCTGAAAATAAGCATATGGCAAGGATCTGGTGGTATTACAGCTGCACTTCAAGCCTTTGCTGGGCCTCTATAACGCTCAGTAGAATTGTGAGACGGTCGTCCAGCGGTTACCCCTGCCGTCTGCTGGATTTTAACCTTGCCCCAAGCCTTTCCTTGGATCAGTGCTCCAGCTGCTCGATGTCCCTTCTCCTCCTCTATAAAATCAAGTCTACTTCCTAAGTTTCTCCTTTTAAAAAAGATTTGCATTTCAGGTATATGTCTTGCCTACGTGTACTTACGCGTACCACACACATGCTTGATGCCTACAGAGTCCAGAAGAGGACATGGGACCCTCTGAAACTAGAGTTGAGGATGGTTGGGAGCCACTGTGTGTGTGCTGGGAACTGAACTCGGTCCTCTGAAGGAGCAGAAAGTGCTATTAACCACTGGACCTGGACCATCTCTCCAGAGCCTGCCATGGTTTCTCAAGAACACTGAAATTCTCCACACAAACAGCTGAGCACACTGCCCAGGATAACCTACGCTCATGGTTAACCAGTTCTCAGATCACCAGATGTTATTAGTTCCAGTGTAGAGAAAATCAAGGTGATTTGTCCAGCCCAGAGAGCTCAAAGGCAACATAGCCTGAAGAGCAAGCACACCTTGCATCAGCTCTGCCTGTGCACAGCTCATGGTTCTTCAATAGCAAGCGAACCAGACCTTCTCTCTTGGCAGCAGCAACATCAGAGAGCAGAGTGTACTGCCAGGAAAGGATCTGCTCCTTCCTTTGGAGGCCAAAACCTCGAGGAATGGGGTCTGGGTGGGCCAGGCCCTGAGTAAAGGTGACTCTCAGTGTCCCTTTCTGCCCTGGACGGCAAGCACTCAGGCAGCTGCGTTCCTGGGCCACCGAGGAAAAGTCATAAACTCAGGTCCTCCTGAGCAGGCACCCGGCACTCCCCGCTGTATCTCTCGGAGGTGTCAGCACATCATAAAGTATTCCTGCTTGGCTCAGCAGCTGCACCTAATTTTGTCAAAGGTTCAGAAACAACAAGGAGCATGGGCCCGCTCTGACTATGCCTGTTCAACCCTACGGAATTTCAACCTCTGAGGCCTCCGTCAGAAAATATTCCGAGCCATTTTCCCAGGCCAACACAAACAGGCTTCGAGGAGAAGTGGTTCAAGCGTTGCCGCCTGCTTCAAGCAGGCGAGGACCCCGCCCCTGCTTTGGGCACCAGAAAAGTACAGCATGTATTGTACACAGTGCAGACAGCACACTGGGGTGGGCAGATGGTTTAGTGGGGAAGTGTTCATAAGAACATTGAAATAGATGAGCCAGGCGCTGCCTTCGGAGGTAGTGGCCAGGGTCCCTGGCAGGAAGTTCAGGGCCGGACGTGGTCAGCATGGCTCTTTGCTTCTCCGGATACCAGCACTCCAGCGGAGAGACAGAGTGTTTAGCCAGGGTTTGTGGTGAGTTTTATGAATCCCCATCTGTGTGCACAAAGAAGAATTCTCCACCACAGGGCCTGACGGTCATCTTCAGTGTGAAATCAGGTGCCAGAAGATTGTGCAATCAAGGGCCCAAGGCAGTGGTTCTAGTCCCATGCAGGATGTGGAGAAGCGACTTATGGGGAGAGAAAAAAAGAACTCCAAATCTGGCAGAGAAGACCCCTGCCCCCTCCTGCCACCCCCCGCTTTCTAGCCCTGCACCCTTGACTAAGCTCCCTGCCCCCTTGAACTTGATATATTTGTGTGGAGAATTAGCATGGTCCAATGCGGAGATGCATATACTCACTTCCCCCTTCCCACGTTACCAGCGCTCAGGAGAGATGTATTTAGTGTCTTAATGAGTGAGCTAGTGAGTAGGCGTGACATAACAGAAGCTCTGACAGGGGTACTATGAGAGCAATTGGCAATGAGCAGGCTTGCTTAAAGCTTCAGGTAGCTGTCTTCTATGAGTTTCTGAGCATGTGGATGAAGTCAGAATAGATCACCTGAAAGCTAGCATCTGGGCTCTGTATTTAAGAACTTGAATGTCCTCCTTGCGTTGATGATGAATAACTCTTGACCGTGGCATCTGTGTATAGTTGCCAATCACCTCCCCTGACTGAATCCAACTGGGCTTGCAATGACTTTGACAGGGAAAGATTGACAGGAGGGATGCCATGTGCTTCCCACAGCTGGTCTTCCTGGCCCCAGAGTTTCTGTCTGGTTAGCTGGGTTGTCAGGCTGCAAAGAGCCGACACATGAATTCTCCTCAAGAATGAGGTTTGTAATGATGAGACACCAAAGGAGCAGGAAGGGCTCAGAGTGGCTCTTATTTTGGCTTCAGGTTTGTATGTGTGCATTCGCTAGTGTCTGAAGATGGAAGGAGGCCATCGAGCTACAGCCTTTTAACCTGCTTTATTTTCATTATGCACAGAATCAAGCCTCAAATATACCGTGCATGCGCTCTACGGTAAGCTGCAAGCTATATGCCTGGTCTTTGGCAGCCTGTGCTGGCCTCGAACACGCAGTGTTCCTGCCACGCACTCCTGAGTCCCTGGTTTGTAAGTGTGTAACCCCACACCTCACTAACCTCCCTTGCTTTTTAAGATCCACATTTAAGTGCCGTGATTACCTTCTAAACCTGTTTCAGCCGCTTTCCATGCATTTCGTACATTGTCTCTTCATTTCTTGTCCCTGTCGGAAAGTTTTTTCAATATTCCACTTTCTTCTTTGCTTTATGAGTTTAGAAGAATATACTTAACATAAATATTTATGTTTCCTATGTGGTTTTTTTTTAATGTTAATTTCTAACTCAGTCTCCTCGATGTTAGGGAGTGTGCTCCAGTTTCCCATCTTTTTATTCTTGGAAAGTTGAAAAAACAAGACTTGTACTGAGAGAGGTCTCCCCTCCATTCTTTGTGCGTGTGAGGAGACGGTGACTTCCATGTGGCTAGGTGATACATGATGTAACAGACAGTCAGGTGCAGCTGGACAAGAATGTGGGTTTCCACAATGCGCGTGTCTGCTTCAGTGCAGACTTCATACGCCAATCCACCAGAGATGGGTGCTCCGTTCTCTGGCTGGGACGGCTACCTCATGTGTCTGCTTCCAGCTTTGTTAGCAGGTTTATGAACATTCAAAATTCCTCTGTCCTTTTCACCAACCAATGGTGCTTGCAGCATTAGGAAGTGACCTGTTCCATTTTCTTCTCTGAAATTGGGTCACTGTATTAACATGGCCTTTAAGGTTTCCTTTCCGTTGGGAATAGTGTAGCCCGTCCATTACCCTTCTTAACATTAACCTAATTGTGTCAGCGCTCCGCATAGGTGTCTTGTGGGCTGTATGGCATTGCCTTTGGAGTGAGGATTAGACAATTATATGTCGATCTGATGGAGTTGTTTTTATTCGATTGGGTTTAAATCTATCATTTGCTATTCACCTCTCCCATCTGTTCTTTCTACTCATTTATTATTTCCCTGTCTTCCTTAAAAATTAGTTTTATGATTCCTTCATTTATATTGTCTTAGTATACTTGCTATCGCTTTGGTGAAAAGATTTTCTTCTTTGGCATTTGCAGAAAATCCATTCCAGTCCAGTTAAAATGAGATTATGGTATATGACAGTCTAAGTCTCCTAAATATACTCTGGCTCTTCCCTCGTGGCCTCTGCATAACAACCACCAATGGTTTTACTCTTCTGTGTGGTATAAACCAAACAACCTCTGAAAAACCCACCCACCTCTAAAGAGACGTTGTTAATAAGGAAAATGGCCTATTCTCTCAAACGTAGTTTCCACAGCCGACACCCTTGAGTCTCTTCCGCTGACCTCCCTTTCTGTCTCCTGTTTCTCACTGTTCGCTTATGGTAGCCCTGTCTACACTGTACATTTGCTGATGATAATTCTTTTACATCTTGAATACTTGGCAAATCCTTTAGCATATTTTTAATGGTTAATATTTGGCTCTGTCTACATAATATTTCTTGTTCTGGATGTTCCTTTCTATACTGGGGATTGAACCCAACATCTTGCACATTCTAGGCAGAAGCTCTACTACTGAGCCACTGAGGAACATCCATAACTTCTGCTTTTTACCATGAGACAGGGCCTCACAGAGTTACCCTGGTTGCCCCCAAACTACATAATTCAGGAAAGGCCTTGAACTTGTGATCTGTCTGCTTCATCAGCCTGAATAGCAGAGTTTATGAACTATCCCACCATACCTGAATCTGTTTGGTTGTTTGGCTTTGTTCTCTCTCTTTCTCTCTCTCTGTCTCTGTCTCTCTTACACACACACACACACACACACACACATACACACACACACACACACAGAGATATCAAGCAAATGAAGTGGCTTAGTGTGGTTCCCTCCATACCTTGTGCTCAGATCTGCAGGTGCGTATAGTTCTTTGAACCTGGAAAAACAAAGCTGCTGCCACCTTTTCCAAACCGTCCTGGTCGTCCCCCTTCCCCCCACACCTTCCAGTGACTCCAGTTGAAGCCACTCGGCATGCTGGCACTCTGTCCTGTTGATGTTGAGATTTCTTCAGTTTCAATCTGTTGTGTTTCAGTTTGGGCTATCCCACGACTGTGCTCGAGGTCCTTGAGCTGTCCTCCCACAGCAGCTCGTCTGTTGACTATCCCACACGGCACAGCACGTCCTATGACTTACATCCTGAGATCTCACCTCATTTATCTGCTGCTCAGTCAAGTTTCCCCAGCAGTAGGCTGTTTAAACTTTGTAATTGTTTGTCTCCTCTAGTTTCTGTGGTGTTGGGCTCCATTTCGGCCCTGGTTTGGGCCTTGTGGACAAACCCAAGCCTGGCTCGAGTTTTGAGACCTGTCTCAGTCACTTCCATACAGGGGTGACTCAACAAGACCCATTTGGCCCTGCCTCTGCCCCACTGTTGCTGATGTAGAGCTTTGCCATTGACCCTGTCAGTCACCCTATACCCTCCGTCATGTCCTCTATATCATCTCACCCCAACAAAACTTCTCCTCCCTATGCTCCGAGTTTATATAAGTGAGAAGCTGATACATTAAAGCTGAGTTTCTGTTTCGACAAGACTCCTGGCCTGGTGTGTTTCTTTTGGGTGGAACGGGACTGCTCTCCTCTCGCCTGGACCTGCCAGCAAGGAGCCGACACTGTGGGTATGCACTGGGCAGTGGCTTAGCTGCGCAGACATGGCTTGTATGTCTCCTGCATCTTGGCATAGATGCTGTCCACCCAGCTGTCATCTGAAAGCTTTCCCAGGGTTGCAGGACTCACTGGCAGGTTGGTGCTGGCTGACATTCAACATGCCTCAGTTTCTTGGAGATCTGTTCCCAGGGATGACTGAGTGTCCTCGCCTGGTGGCTGCCTTCCCTCAGAGTGAGTAACTCAGGGTCCAAAGTAGAAGAGGTTGTATCACCCAGCAACCTTTCCATACTCCATGGGTGCTACAGACCAGTTCAGACCTGGTTTGAGAAGAGATTATACAAGAGCAAGGAGGCCAGGAGAAGAGGATGTTTGGTGGCCTTCTTGAGTGCAAGTAACTTAGATGAGGATGGGGATGGAGAAAGTGGGTCAGATTTAACTTATTTTATAAGTACAGCTGACAGACTTTGGAGTCAGGATGTATGTGAGTTTGGGAGAAAAATCAAAGTCAAGAATAATGAGAAGGGTTTGGTCCCAGTCACAGAGGATGAGATGTATTTCTTGAGGTGGCGATGACTGTGGGAAGAGGACTAAAAAGAAAACTGGAGATTTAGTTTTTGATACGCTAAGAAGAAATAACAGGTAAGCAGCTGGCCATAGTCCTGAGTCCAGGAGACAAGCTATGAATGGCATTAAGGCTTTGAAAGGAAATAAAAGCCCAATCATAAATTAAATTAAAAAGAAGAAAAGGCTCATGGGAAATTCTTCAAGAGCCTGGGAAGGGGAAATCAGAGCTATTCTAGAAGTCTAAGAGTCTGAAGTCTTTGAAAGAGAAGGGAACAGTGAAGTGGGCCTGTGGGGTGGGATCATGGGGACTCTAGGTGAACGTGACCAAAGCCATTCCAGTGTGTGGTGGGTGCTCAGGAGAGGGCAGGAGCAGGCATGGTGGTCCAGGCTGGGATCCCAGCACACAGAAAGTAGAGGCAGAGGAGCAGTAGTTGGAGGTCATCCTCACTGCATAGTGAGTTCAAAGCCAGTGTGGGCTACGTGAGACCCTTTGATGTTGAGTATTGTTTCTAGATGTCTCTCATGTGTTGTGTTGTGTTTTACTGAGACAGAGTCTTACTATGTAACCCTGGCTGACCCTGAACTCTCTGTGTAGACCAGATTGCCCTTGAACTCATAAAGATCTGCCTGCTTCTGCCTCCCTAGCACTGGGATTAAACGCATGCACCCACAGTCCTGCCCAGCTCTGGATACATTGTATCCATTGGCTTTCTCAGCTGTAAGTACCTCACCTAGACCTCTGTCTCTTGCTCTTTCACTTTCTGTCCCGTCAGCCTCCGACTGCGTGAGCTTGGGCTGTTCCCACTCTTCCTTTCTATCCGGTTTTGTTTTTCTTCTCCCACACCAATATGGGTTTGCTCTGCTTGTTACTAGGTAGAGTGGAGTACATTTAGATCACTGTGACCAGATGACTCTTGCTCATGTCACACCAGGTCACATGCTGAAGTTATCTTTTCTAGAGGTCATCTGTCCAGTTGTTTATGGATTTTTATTCATCTCACACTGGTTTACTAAGTGCCTATAACCTGCCAGTGCCTGACCTGGCCTGTGGAGATGAGGTGTGAGGAAGACAACGATGAATGAGGAAGTCAGATGACGCTGCCTGTGCAGGGCAGCAGGCAGTGAACAGACGGACACACAGAACTCTGAGCAGAGACAGCGAAGGAAAAGGGGCTGGGGCAGGAGCTTGGATTGTAATCTGTAGGCACAACCGGTCCAGGAAGTGGTCACGGGTTCTGGGAAGACACCTGTATGGACAAAGGGAGATCGCGACACAGACGGCCGTGAACAGTTTTCTACCATGCCATGTAGGAGGCCAGAGGAAATTGCCAGAACAGTATTCAACTGGATTGTTTTTTTAGGTGACCCCCCCTTCCCGCCCTGTCTTTTCCTTTTGTTTACCCTATACATTCTTGTAATATGACTTTTTACATGTCCCCGTGCCTCCAGATCAGCTGTAGTGTTAAGCTTAATGATATATGCCAGGCAACTTAAATGTTAAAAGACATGGCTGTTACTTCCTGAACTTAACAGATAAATATTTAACTTGTAGTGTAGTATGATTTTACACATTAACTTTTCCCCACTATGACCCCCAAATAAAGGATGTGTCAAAGTTCCCTATCCCTTTAAATGCTGAGGAGGACGAAGGTTAGGGGAGAAGTTCATGCTGACCTACCCATCTCCGTTATCATATTGACAAGCCTGACTGGATTCTTATGATCACACCCCAAGGACAGCGCACTCAATGAGAACAAGGATCCCAAGTGAGTGGCACCCAGAAGCCTTAGTAACGAAACCAGCATGCAATGGCAGGCAGGACCAGAGGCTCCTGGAAGACTTGTTAGTTTTTCAGACAATCATAGGGAGAAGTCTTAGATCTTCTGGGACATGTTTCACTTCTAAAACACTCTCTGAGCTTTTGCTACTTAGTTTGCAGTGTCTGGCAAGGAAGCACACTTTAAACTGTTTTCCATCTTATTACAAAACAGGCTTTAATGTCAGAAATCTATTTCTTGTAATAAAACTACTTTCAAGTGTTCACTGTCGTGGAACCATATCTCCTTCGGGCCTTGGACAATCACTGTACCTCAAAAGAGCTTTAAAAATCGCTTTGAAGAAAGCAAGTAGTTAAAGAAAAACTCATGCGTTTGCTTACGTTTGAAGTGTTTTTCAGATCTAAGGGCTTTCTAAGGTAACACGACCCCAGAGACGGAGAGCTATACAGACACATGTACTTTCGTACCAGAGATAAATGAAATCCTACTCAGGGCACCCATAACAATGGTTCTTCAGGATTTGAAAGTCAATTGCTGCTGGGTAACATAGTACCTTAGACTAGGTAATTTACACACAGAAATTTCTCACAGTTCCAGAATCAGATAAGTCCAAGTCAGAGGTGCCAAAAGACTTGGAGATTGGTGAAAATATGTGCAAGGATGACTCTTATTTTATGTGGCAGAGGGACAAACCCTGGGTCCTCACTGCAGGAATTCAGAAAATGCAGAACAGGCTCTACCATCCTCTTTTATGAGGACACTAGTCTTATTCACGAAGATGGAGCCCCATGACCTGATCACCTCTAAACCACCTTTATTTCTTAATCTATTGCACTGAAGATTAAATCCCCAGATGAACACTGGAGGAACTCAAACATTCAAATCTGAGCAGCAGCCTGTACCAAGGACAGCGAGCCTTCTGGGATGGGCAACAGCTGAGTCGAGCTCTGTGGCTTCTTCCTCAGGTTGTTGCTTTGACAACATGTTCAACTGTGGCACAAGGAGGGGACCCAGGCAAAGATGAAGGAGCCTACCCCCAGATGAAGAGGCAAAGTTGGGAGTCCAGGGAGCTCCAGGGAACTAGAGTTTGTGAAACATGATACAATACCAGAGAAAGACGTGCAGAATTCCAGAGACTGACAGGGGGATCTGTTGGTGTTCAAGCAGAATATTGATAATATGTTTGTGTGAAGAAGCTTTACAGGGCTAAAGAGAGAATCACACAGGGGGATGAGAAGCACACTGTTATAATCAGGCAGACCAGAAAAGCCCCACATGGTACAGGGCATCGGGTAGAACACTAAGAAGGGTATTACTATAGGTCAGAAAAATTAATTATGGATAAACGTTCCAGTCTAGCATAATATGTATCTAAAAGCAAGATCTCCAAGGATTAGATTATGTCCAAACAATTTGATCCTTGAGGTTCAAAATATTGATAGCATTGCAAAAATATCCAACAGCGAGGAAGGTAAAATTGATAGCATTTGGCATCAAATTAGAAAATAACCAACTATGTAAAAGAGCCCGGAAGTAAGACTTGGAGAAGTGCCAAAGATTTTACAGTTAATACACAAATCAGTTAGTATAGCTACATTTTTAATATTTAAACTCAATTAAATATGCTGAGTTAAAAATAGGAGATGTAAAAACGACAAAATTAAACAGCTAGAGATAAAATAAAACAAAGCTACAAACCCCAAGACTTAAAAAAAAAAATCAGTGGATAGGATTCATGGTGGGCCAGACATTGCAGAAAAGAAATAATACGGATGCCTCAACAGAAGCTGTGCGGTGTGAAAAGCTCTTTTAAAAAGCAGGGGTTGGAAAGACGGTTCACAGCTCATGACCATCTGTAACTACAGTTCCCAGGGAAGCTGATGCCCTCTTCTGGTCTCTGTGGACACTGCATTATGGACACACACACACACACACACACACACACCCCTAAAAAATATCCAAGGACTTCTGCATAAGATGAGGAATTAGAAGCTGCCTTCTTGAGGCCTTATGCAGGATAATCAGAATAAGGAAAAATTAGATGCTATTCCAAAGAGAAAAAAGAGGAAGAACTTTGTTTGGAGCACAAAGGACAGGAAAGGATACCTGGGAAATGTGAGAAAGGCCACACATGCACGGATAGTAATTCAAGGAGCCAGAGTGACAGTTCTAGGCTCCACAGCCTCTGTTTGATCCCAGGAATCCACATGGTGGTCAGAGAGAGCCCACTCTTTCAAGTTGTCCTCTGGCTCCCCCACAAACCTCTCATCAGCATTCTTAAGAACCAGTAAAAGCAAAGGGCGACATATTTCAAATCCTGAAGATAAGTGATCCCAACTGAGTTAAAAATAGAAGGTGTAAAAAAGACAAAATTAAACACCTAGAGATAAAATAAAACAAAGCTACAAACCCCCAGATTTAAAAAAAAAAAAAACCAGTGGATAGGATTCATGGTGGGCCAGACATTGCAGAAAAGAAGATCCGATAACACGGAAAGAAGGAAGGAAGGAAGGCAATCTAACAAACAGAAGCCAAAAACAAGCTAGCATAGACATTCCAGTACTTGATAATGGAGAATTCAAGCAAAAATAAATCGGAAGAGGCAAGGAAGACCAGCACATATCAATGAATGGAAGAATTCATCAAGGAGGTACAACAGTCTAAAATATCCCTCAAATGTTGGGGCTTCCAATTTCATTAAAAAAGCATCAATGAGCACAAAAGTCAGATGGATTCCGATATGCAAGTAGTGTGTGATGTCAATACCCTGCTGTTAGATAAAGCATGCCAAGTGAGAACCAACAAGTAGGTCTCCCCCCTCCCTCTCCCTCTCTCCC
>NW_021620929.1:1114334-1119041 GCF_004785775.1 Grammomys surdaster
CTCCCTCTCCCCTCTCCCTCTCCCCTCTCCCTCTCCCCTCTCCCCTCCCCCATCTCCCCTCTCCCCTCTCTCCTCTCCCCTCTCCCTTCTCCCCTCTCCCCTCTCCCTCTCCCCTCTCCCTCTCAATTAAGTTTTCAAAATCTTACCATTATGTACAATACTTGATGAAGGGTTTTAAAAATTAAAATAAACACTGTATCCAATTAAGGAATTCTCTTCTGTTCCTAACAGTGTTGTTGCATATGTCTGAGTGGTGTGTATGTGCACTCTCGCATGTGTGGTGTGTGTGTGTATGTGTGAATGAGAGACAGAGACAGAGAGACAGATTTTGACATCTCCCTTCTCCCCTCCCCCTCCCCCTCTCCCCTTCCCCTGCTCTGTGTGTGTGTGTTCTACTGAAGGAAGAAAGATGGTTTTAACAAAAAGATTCAACCAATGAAGTGCTCCAGATGTGCAAGACCCAGACACATAAAGAAAGACCACATGTTCTCTCCAAAAATTACTTATCCCATAATAATGGCTTCCAATAAGAATGACCTGGAAAAACTCCAGCCAAAGAATTTAAAAGAACGCGCTTTGTTTAGGTCACTCAGAGCAGATATAAATAAGCTCCAGGGGGACCAAAGAAAGAGCCGAGTGAGGCAAGGAAGTCAATCGATGGGACCTCCCCCCAAACAGACTGCAGATTAGGATACAAAGCAACGCTCAGCAAACAGGAAAATTGAAACAACTTCTTGTATTTTGTCTGACCAATGGAATGCAGCCAGGTATCCCCAGCAATAGACACTGTGAAAAGTATGCAAACTCATGAAGACTGAACAACATACTACTAAATGATAACTCAGTGAGAGAGAGAGAGAGAGAGAGAGAGAGAGAGAGAGAAACAGAGAGACAGAGACAGAGAGATAATAGACAGTGAGAAAGAGAGACACAGAGAGACAACAGAGAGAGAGAGAGAGAGAGAGAGAGAGAGAGAGAGAGAACACATGTATGAGTGCATGCTTGTGGATGTCAGCCGACAGCTTGCAGGGGTCAGCTCTCTCTGCTTACGTGGAACTGAACTCAGGTCACCAGGCTTGATAGCAATCGCTAGGCAAATTGCATTAATTTGGGAATTAAGTTGATATTTTTCCAACCCCGAGTCTTCTAATCCACGGATACGGTATGCTCTTTCATGTACTTAGGCCTTTGTTTCTCTCATTAATGTTAGAAAGTGATATTAATTTAGATAGTATTCTTCAGAGGCTTGATTATGTTGTACTTTTATTATTTTATTATTTTACTTTTTGCTGTCATGTATATTCTTATGTCCAGCTGGCCTATCCAGTGACCTCTGGAATTCATGTCCAGATGACAGTGGCTCATCTGCAGGTTCCTTCATATTCAGTATGAGCACAGGCTTTTATTTGTAGATACTAATGATTTTCTTCTTTTTGAAAACTGTTAACTTTATTTGCTGACATACCTACACTGTTTAAAACATACAGCACAACATCTAAGAGAGACAACCTTGCTCGTTCTCACTCTTAGGAAGAAAGTTTTCAAAATCTTACCATTATGTACAATACTTGATGAAGGGTTTTTAAAATTAAAATAAACACTGTATCCAATTAAGGAATTCTCTTCTGTTCCTAACAGTGTTTTTGCATATGTCTGAGTGGTGTGTATGTGCACTCTTGCATGTGGTGTGTGTGTGTGTGTGTGTGTGTGTGTGTGTGTATGTGTGAATGAGAGACAGAGAGACAGAGTTTGACATCTGGTATCTTCCTTGATGGCTCTTCACCTTCTGTCTTGAGGCAGGGTCTCTCACATGAGCCCAGACTTTACTGAGTGGGTAAGTGTGGCTAGCCAGCTTGCTCCAGGGATTCCGTCACTACATCCAGAGAGCTGGCCATCATGCTTGCCCAGCTATAAAAAACCACTATTAGGAAACATCAATATGTGTTGACTCTCATTAAAAGTCGTTCCCACGTCAGCTTAGGTGAAGCAGTGCTCATCCCCTTCCTTCTGACAGGATGATGGACTGCGGTGATTTCTGATGTGACGATGCCCTTTCATTGCTGGAACAGACTCAGTTGCTCATAAGTCATTGTCCTTTTGCTCGCACTCTGAATACAAATAGCTAATTTGTTGCCTCTTTGTTCATGAGGATGATGGCTCTATAATTCCCTGTTTTGTGTGTGCTGATTAGTTTTTGGTGCCAAGTTACAGTCACCTCATTTTTTATTTTTAAAAAGTTATCAAATGTTTTCTCTTTCCTAATGTATATAAATGACTATATAAAAATGGTGTCATTCCCTCCATACACTCGGGCCCCCAATTGAGACAACTCACTTGGAAGTAATCAGTCTGTGCCTGGAGATTGCTTTGTGTGGATATTGTTAACTACAGCATCATTAAAGGGTATAAGACTAGTCTAAGGTTTTCTATTTCTTCTTATGTCAGATTTTTAAAATTTTAAGCCTTTTAACAATAAATTGTTCATAATACACTATAATTATCTTTCAACATATGTAGGATATGGTCTGATATCCTGCTTTCATTTTGATGGGCCAATTTGCTCTCTCCCTTTCTTCCTCCCTTCTTCCTTCCCTCCTTTCCCCTTCCCTTCCTCCATCCTTCTCATCAGACTCCCCAGTATTCACTATTTCCACTATCCTTTTTTTCCCTTTGAGGATTTCATATATGTACACATGCATCCTGTTCCAACTACCCCATTCTCTCTTATCTCTCCCCCTTTCGTGCCTGCTCCCCTCCCCCTCACTCTCTTTTCTCTCTCCCCTCCCCCTTTCCTGCCTGTTCCTCTTCTCCCACTCTCTTTATCTCTCCCCCTTCCCCTTTCATGTCTGCTCCCTCCTACAGGCCCCTTCCTACAATCACAGGGTTTCATTGTTTTGTGACCCACTGGTTTTAACCACGATCACCTGCGTAATCACAGGCTTGGAAGTGTCCATTGGAGCCTAGTGGGTTCACTGGCACATTACTGACAGCTATGACTGTCTCTACTCTGGAAGCTAACTTAGCCAATAGTTCAGCTTGGAGGGATGGGCCTCATGAGCCCTAATCTGATCTTGTGATTGACTGTTAACAGACCCTGTGTGTGGGGTGGGGGTCGGGGGAAGGGAGTGGGTGGGAAGGTGGGAAGGTGGGAGGGAGTGCAGGCCACCTTAGCTACTGCACTTCTGTGACTGCAGTGTCTGTGCCTTGCCCTGAAGATTTCTCATCTTTTCCGTCTTCCAGCTCTGACACTCTTCCCACTGATGTTCTCTGACAGTGAAAGAGATGCACAAATGTCCTAATTAGAGCTGTCCACTGCACACAGAACCTTCTTTGAGGCTGAGAGCAGCATTGTCTATGGGTGTAAGCACACATGTTTAGAGTACAGGTTGGAAATGAGTCAATTTAGCCAGTGGTAGTGAGCTCTCCTGCCAGGACTCAGGACCTCCCAGGATGCGCTCTCACTGCTTCCGCAGCACCAGGGGCACACTCCTTCCTGCCGGGCAGCTCTCCAATCCAGTTTGACAGACTACGTTCTTGTACAGGGCTTTCTTAAATTTTTAAGAAATTTCACTAACATCTCTTCAACTTTGTTATTTTCCTCTACTTTCTTTAGATAGTCTTCCTCCTGTTTTCTTTTTTCTGAGACAGATAACTAGATTGCTTTATTCTTTGTTCTTTTAGATATTTTAAAATATAAGCATTTAAGACTATGAATTTTTTCAAACAGACTTAACCGCATCCCATATTTTGATGTTATATTTTCACTATCATTTAAAAAATATTTTTCAGTTTCCACTGGGAATTTTTTCTTTGACCCATTTAGTATATTGCTTAATTTCCAAGCATTTGTGGAATTTCTTTCGTTATTGATTTCCAGCCTCATTCTTCTGTGGTCAGAGAACAGATTCTGAGTAATATCAATCTTTTGAAATTTGTTTTGACTTTTTTTCTGGCTGGCATAAATGTTCCACTTGTATCTGGAAAGAACATAAGTTTTTGTTATCTGTGCTTTGTAGGTCTTAAGAACACTTACTGAGTTTTTCCCCCACTTATATTTTTCTTGAGAGACATATGGTAAAGTCTCCCATAGTGAGTGGACATGCCTCTATTTCTCCCTAGTTCTGTCAGGTTTTGTTTAACGTATTTTGAGACTGTGTACATAGCATTTAGAACTCACCATCTCCTTGAAGAACTAACTCTTCACCATTTTGAAAACCTCATTTTATCCTAAGGGCGCTGTCACCAAGAGTCTACCTGGTTTTTGATTGTGCTGCAAGAGCTTGTTCTGGGGACAGTGTTTGGCATGAGTATTTTTTCATCTTTTAATTTTAATTTAGTCTATATTCTTACAGCTAATGCACATCATCCCTCAAAATGTGTTGTTTTGTTTTTTGATCTAGTTTGATGACTACAGACTTAGTCCACTCACACTTGCTGGGATAATGGTGTGTTGGCCTTCCATTGACTCTATTTTCCATTTCCATAAAAGGAAATGCATTCGTCTCCCTCCCCCTTTATTCTCCTCTATCTTGTCTTTCTTCCTACTTCTCTATGCTCCTTATCCTGGTGCTTCTTATGCTGGTGCTCCTCACACTTGTGCTCCTCACCCTGGTGCTCCTTATCCTGGTGCTCCTTATGCTGGTGCTCCTCACACTTGTGCTCCTCACCCTGGTGCTCCTTATCCTGGTGCTCCTTATGCTGGTGCTC
>NW_021620929.1:1119051-1137557 GCF_004785775.1 Grammomys surdaster
TCCTCACCCTGGTGCTCCTTATCCTGGTGCTCCTTATGCTGGTGCTCTCACACTTGTGGTCCTCATTCTGGTGCTCCTTATCCTGGTGCTCCTCACTCCTGTGGTCCTCATTCTGGTGCTCCTCATTCAGATGCTCTTTGCTGGGTCTTTCTTTCCCCAGTAGTATTGGTGCCAGAGTTCTCTTCCTGGGTCCTCACAGCCATTTATCCTTGAGTCACTCTTCACATGACTTCAGCTGTTAACTCTTAGATTCCCAGCTCTGCCTCTGGCCTTGTACTGAACTCGGGTGTCAATGAGCAAGTTAAACCATGGCTTCCAAACCTGTGGTCCCGGCAGAGTACACATGCCGCTCTTTCCTCTGTCTTCCCTGTGTGCCAGTCTGAAGAGGTGCCAGACTCATCAGTCATCAGAGAAATGCAGCACACTGGGACACTAGCACCCACTCAGCAATAAAAAGCTGGGTAACAGCTGAGGGGACACGGCACAGTTGGAGCTCTTGCCAGCTGCCATCAGAACATAACCACTTCAGAAAACTCACACTGTCTACCAAAGCTAAATATTTACTTTATGGAATGGGAATGCCATTCTAATGACATATCTACACACACACACACACACACACACTCCCAAAAGCCTCCTACAGAAGTATGCCCAGAAGCATGCTATTCATAATATCTAAAATCCTAGGTCATCATTTTCATTAGAATGAACATACTAGATATATGGAAGAAGTCTAATAAATAAATATAACACACGCACACATATGTGCATGGGTGTGAATAAAATATATGTATGTGTGTGTGAATGAAATATATATATATGAAATGAGTGGAGATTAAATCAATTGAGGAGGACATCTAGGAATATAAACGACCATGTTTATCCCCATGTCCATGCCCGTGTCCAGCAGAGCAGGGTAGGTAAGGATGGGTTGGGGTTAAGTGGAATAGAAACTGCTGAGCATGTACAAAATCCCGAGTTTCATCTCCTGTGAAACACATACACATTCATGTGAATAGAATAGATAAATCTTTACATGTCAAAACATTTGAATACCATATTGCTTTAAGAATTCACAAGCACTACCTTATACTTCACAAACTACTGTGAAGTTAAACAATTTAAATACAGGGATGGAGAGATGGCTCAATGGTTAAGAGCACTGACTGCGCTTTCAGAGGTCCTGAGTTCAATTCCCAGCAACCACATGGTGGCTCACAACCATCTGTAATGGAATCTGATGCCCTCTTCTGGTGTGTCTGAGGACAGTGATAGTGTACTCACATAAAATAAATCTATTTTTTTCCAAAAAGAATTTAAACACACAATTGAATGCATTATATTATCCTAAATGTACAAATTTCAAAACCAGAGAAACCAATTTATAATAACTCCCAAGAGCATGGTTATGAGGGGCATAACCAACAGAAGTCACAGGGGGCGTCTACCGTGCCACCAGGGTCTCTGCTCTGTTCTGAGTACTCATTACGAGGTTGTGTTCAGTTTGTGGAAATTCACTGACCCACACTCATAGGCTTTGTAATCTTCATATATATGACCTGCACTGCCATTAAAAGTTCACTTAAAAATACAAGGAAGATTTTACTTACATAGGACTCTTGTCACTTAAGGCCTAGATGTCCAAAGGCCCTTGGTTTTGTTTCTGTTGTATTAAACATAAACAAACATCTTGGTCAGTTTCTCATTGCTATAACAAAATATTTAGGACTGAATAATTCATAAGGAAAAATGTTCATTGGGCACACAATTTTGACAGCAGAAATTCCAAGTTTGGTGACCCTCATTTGATTGCACTCTTCCATGGATCTTTTCAGTCACATTATAACTTTGCAGATGGAAGATGAGAGAGGGGTGGGGGGATCAAGAGCAGGTATTCTCTTTCTGGAAATTAACAAGGGTCCTATAACAACTGTGTTGACTCCTTACTAGGGGCAGCGTTTCTAATAGCCTAGCCACCTCCTCCTAATCTCCACTTCCCAAGGTTCCCTCTACTTCCCAACATGCCACCATTCGGAACCTTTGGGAACCACCCAAAGCCTATACAAGCCACAGCAGCAGATACTTATGTGCTTATTCATGTGTTCAAGAAACATTCACTAAGTGCCTATGGGGCGAGCAAGTCTACAACGCCCATGGCCTTGTGGTTTGATATTGGAATGGAGAAGACCAACAGTGGACGGGATAGGTTAGGCAAAGGCTGCTTCTAGGAGATTTGGCCCGAGGAGGCCCAGCAGGGGTCCCAAGCCAGGGAGGGAGGAGATAGTGTTCATTGTCCCCAGCTCCTTCCTGAGCAGAGGCCCTGTTCCTTCCAGGCAACAGTCCTCATCCAGCTCTGCTTTCTGGGAACTGATGACTGCCCCCTCCTGCTTGCTTGCCTCTTCAAGCTTAGTGCCAGTGTTGGCTCTCACTTGGGGCCAGAACCAGAGTCTCACAGACTCCCTACAGTTGTCTAAACTCTGGACTCCCCATTTTTAAGCAGACCTTTATGAAATTTCTCAAGGCAGCCGTTTCCAGTGTCCTGTTTCCTATTGGGACCCAGATAGGCACTCAAGATTAATTTCAGCCAGGATGGAATAAGGGGGGGGTCATCTACAAAGAAAAATACATCTAACTATATGCAAATACTGTGGAGATAGCTGCTTTGCAGCCTTTCTTAAGCAATAAAGGCCAAGAGGAAGTTCATACATGTTTGGTATGTTTAGGAAATATCTTCCATCCGAGCTTGGTGGAATCAACGGCGTGTGGGATCTGTGGAATGAATGGAGGGGTGACCAGCTGCAGCTTTCATCGTGGTGTGACTGAGATCAGCTGGTGGGAGGCAGGGGCAATGGAACAAGGTCAGAGAAGGCCTCAAGGAGAATTGCAACAATTGCCCAGGGCACCAAACAGCAAGGGGACCGAGTGACTGGAAGTACCTCTGTCCTCCCCATCCAGGTCCTGCCTAGAGACGGCTTAGCTGCCTTTCTTTTAGAACTCAGGTCTAATGTGTTCCCGAGTCCTACTGCTTTCCAGGAAAGAGTCACTATGAAGCATTTCCCAAACTGCAACCCACCCCTTTCCTCTAGAGAAGCCTTGCTCCCTTAAAAAAAAAAAAAATAATCCAGGGGAAGCCACAGTCGGTAGCCACGGATCCCACATGGGTGAATCCCATAAAGGTCAGAAGGAAAATGTGTTTTAAATGTACCAAATGTGTATGGACTTTCTTTGGTATCGCTAGTCCTTAAACCCTATGGCAGAGAAACTATTGACATTGCAGTCACAGATCACTCGACCCTGTATGTGATCTATAGATGACAAAGTACACAGGAAGGTGTGTAGGAGGTACATGCAAATAGGGTGCCATTTTACACAAAACGCTTGAGTATGGATTTCACTCTGCTGGGGTCCTGAAGCCAATCCCTGGGAAATCCTGACACACATGGCTGTAATTTCAAAAGTCCAGCAGCCATATTTAAAATTCTTGCATTGTCTATAGCCATTGGACCAAGCACTGAGTCACGCAGGACACTCTCACAGGGTACACACTCTGAATGCTCACATTGCCCCATCCACACCTCTCTCTACTCTCCTTTCTCATTCCTCCCTTTCTTTGTTTCTCTAGACAGTTTTAAGTCAACCTTCATGCCATATGTACATACGTGATTTTATGTGTCTATAAAAACCAATCCATATTAGACTTTCCGAGATTGGCTCAATCCTGTGAGTATGATGATCTCTGGCTGCAGCCATTCTCCTGCAAATGACATCATGCCAACTGTTGGTCAGATAAGATGGCTTCCTAACTGACCTGTTGTGAATTGTACTGCAGTAACCACTGACCCACAGGAATCTCTGTGATCTGTTTCCTTTGGGAAAATACTCGGGGGCTGTATAGTTGGGTCATGGGAGGTCTATTTTTTGTTTGGAGAAAGTGCCACAATGATCCTGTACAGATTCAAGGTGGCACCAGCAGTGTCACCGGCTCTCTGTGGGCCACATCCTTGTCAGCATTTGTTGTTTTCATAAAGCAGATGTGCTGACTGGAGTGAGGTAGGATATCAGTGCAGTTTTAATTTGCCTTTTAGGATAGCTAGCGAGGTTGAACATTTATTTTCATATGCTTTTTGGACCACTGTATTTCCTCTTTTGAGAATTGTGTTTCATTCGCCCATTTATTGACTGAGTTGTCTGTATTCTTGTTTAGTCTTTAAAGTTCTTTGTATATTGTAGCTACTAATCCTCTGTCAGATGTGTGGTTAGCAGAAATTTTCTTCCATTCTGTGGGATGCCTTTTCATTGGATTGTTTCCTTTGCTGTGCCAAAGCTGTTTAATCTCCTGAGCTCCCAGTTACATGCAAATAGGGTGCCATTTTATATAAAACGAGCAGTAAAAGAGGCTGCTCTCTTTATGGTCTTATTAGAAAGTGCTTACTTGGGGGCTGGAGAGGTGGCTCAGCAGTTAAGAGCCCTGACTTCTCTTCCAGAGGTCCTGAGTTCAATTCCCAGCTACCACATGGTGGCTCACAGCCATCTGTAATGAGATCTGATGCCCTCTTCTGGCACATAGGTGTACATGCAGACAGAGCACTCATATACATAAAATGAATAAATAAATCTTAAATAAAGAAAGAAAATAAGTAAGAAAGAATGGAAAGAAGGAAGGAAGGAAGGAAGAAAAAAGTGCTTGCTTGTGTCTACAGCTTGAAGTCAATTTTTTTTTTTTTACTTTTTTCTTTTGACAAATTCATAGTATTGGGTCTTGGGTCCATTTGGAATTAATTCTTGTACAAGGAGAGAGAAGAGGATCTAGTTCCCATCTTCTACCTGAGTATATGAAGTTCTACAGTCTCCACTTGTTGGATAAGCTCTTTTTGCATCTTTTGTCAAAAACCATGTGACTGTGTCTGAGTGGGTGTATATCTGGGGCCCTCTTTTCTGTTCCTTGGAACCACATGGCCATTTCTGTGCCAGTATCATGCTGTTATTGTTACTGCGTCTTTATAGGGTGACTTGAAGTCAGGGTGATACTCCCAGAATTATTCTTTTTCTCAGGATTATTTTGGGTATATAGGCCTTTTGTACATCCATGTTAGTTTTAAGATTGCTTTCTGTTTCTGTCACAAATAGCATCAGATGCTGATGAGGAGTGAATCTGTCGACAGCATCCAGTGAGATAGTTGATCTCACAGTATTACCTCATCTGATCCCGTGTAGAAGGCTTCCCACCTTCTGACCAAAGGCCTTCTACTTCTTTCCTCAGTGTTGTGGAATTTTCACTGTGGAGGCCTTTTGTTTACTCCATTAGGTTTATTCCAAGGTAATTTTTAAGAAATTATGAATAAGATTGTTTCCCTTATTTCTTTCTCAGTATGTTCTTTATTGGTATGTAAGGAAGCTACTGATTTTTAAAAGTTAATTTGCATTCTGCCACTTTGCTTAAGGTGTTTATCAAATCTAAGAATGGGATGGGCAAGACAAGTCGGTTGATGAAATTTTGTCTCATAAGCATAAGAACTTGAGTTTGATCTCCAGAATCCATGTAAAAGGGGCAAGGAGGGCATGGGGACATGCTCTTCTTACCTCAGCACTGAGGGTATGAGGACACGCTCAACCTACCCTGGAATTGAGGGCTTGGGGGCACACTCTTCTTACCCCAGCACCAGGAAGGTAGAGGCAAGCAGATCCCTAGTGCTTGCTGGTCAACCAGCCCACCATACTTGGTAAATTCCAGGCCAATGAAGGATTCAGTCTCAACTCCAGGCTGTTCTCCTTTGTTTTCTTCTCTTGTCTTATTACTCTAGCTATGATTGCAAACGCTACAGTGAAAAAGAATGGAGAAAGTGGGTACTCTATCTTCTTCTTGACCTTGGTGGAAATGCTTGGAGTGTTTCCATTTAGTTTGATGCTGGCTACAGGTTTGTCCTATATAGACTTTATTGTGTTGAGATATGTCCCTTCTATTCCTAGTCTCTTCAGGGCTTTTATCATAAGCAATATAGATTTTTATCAAATGCCCTTTGGTAGCTACTGAAATGATCATATGATTATATGCTTGATTTAGTTTATATGATGTATCATATTTCTTGGTTTGCTTATTTTGAACCACCCCCTCATCTCTAGAATGAAGCTAACTTGATCCAGTATGACATCTTTTTGATGTGTCCTTGAATTTGGCTTCCAAGTATTTTATTGAGAAAATTTGCACCTGTGGTCATCTATGATATTGATCTATAGTTTTTCTTGTGTCTTCGTTCCAGTTTTAGTTGCAAAGCAATTCTAATGATTTTCTGAATTGCATTGATATCTGTTGTGATGTCTCCTTTTTCACCTCTGATTCTATTAATTTGGATCTTCTCTTTTCTTTGGTTAATTTCACTAAAGTTTTACCAATCTTGCTTATTGTTCCAAAGAACCAACTCTTTGTTCCATTGGTTCTTTGTATTTTGTTTCCATTTCACTAATTCCTGTCCTGCATAGTTTCTCTCCACTCATTGAATTTTAGCTTCATTTGCTTGTGTTTTTACAAGACTCCAGGGTATATTTGTGCATTTGACATCTTTCTGATTGTTTTATTATAGCTGTAAAATTATCTTTTAGGGATGCTTTCATTGCATCCCACGTCATTTGCTTTGTTTCTGTAGTACTCGTGATTGAACCCAGGGGCCAGGCATACTGAGCAAGCATCCTACCACTAGGCTATGACCCCAGCCCTTAGCCATAGTTTTATATAGAAAAAAGCAGATGCTGTAGCATCCTCAAAGCCTGGGGTTGGTTTCACAGTGGCTTAAATATTTAAGGTTATTCTCATCTACATAATGGGTATGAGGCCATCCTGAGCTCCAAGAGACCCTGTCACAATAAAAAGAAAAAGTGAAGAGTGACAGGAGAAACAGAAGTAAGAACAGGGAAAATAAGTAGGAAGAATAAGTCTGATAATATATTATCCCAGTATATTCACTGTTCATTCAACACAATCAGCATAAAACAACCAGTGAGGACCAACACCAAGGCTCCAATGTCTGATGTGTTTTATCTGCTTTCAGCCACTCAGCACCTTTACCTCTGACACCTTTCAACTTCTCAGAGGCTTCTCAGGGCCACCACCTTGGACAGCATAGCCCTAGAGTGCAGTGTAGGCCTGGGTACCATGCACTTCAAGTGACCCCAACCTAAAGAAGACTCATGGCTAGGAGCTCCTCCATATAGGGCCTGCTAAATGGTTGTGAATGATGACATCCCAGAACCTATGGGATAGATAGAAGCACCCGAGGAAAGACATGAATCCATTCAAGAGTGTGAGGAGGCGTTTGTCTCCGATGGAGTCATATGTCACGCAATGACATTCAGTGAATAATCTATCCATACAATGGTATATGCTATGTAGCCTGGGCCTGGTGCCTGTTGTAGGCTAGACCATGTAGGTCTGTATAAGCATTCAATGTGGCATTCATACCATGACAAAGTCACCTAGCTGTGCAATTCACATCTGAGGATGAGTTATGTTCCAGCTTCTTTAAAATGGGGAGCTTTATATATTTTTAAATTTTTTTTCTGTTTAGGAGATTGGCCTCTTTTTCCCACTTATTAAATTCTTAATTATTTATTCACATCAGTGTGCGCTTGTGGATATCTCTTCCATGCTCTGAGCTGTATAGTGCTGACTGTTGTTCTGACCCTTTCCATTTTAACCACAGAGAGCCCATCTGTCTATTGAGGGACACTTGATGTATGTGCATCACTACTTAGAGAAAATGATGCTCCAACGAAGAGGCCTGTCACTGGCTTCTGGATTTCACCTGAACTTGGAACCCTTGGTTTTGTCCAGGTCAAATCTGGGAAGATGAGCTGAGGTCACCCTGTCCCTTTTCCTGGAATAAGACAGGACAGCTAAATGTCTGAGTTCCTCATGCGTGAGCCTGTCTGTGTTCTGGAAGCTCAAAGCCAAGGGTAGGCTAATTACATACCTCAACACATGCCCAAAAAACATCTGAATGGCACCTTCTCATAATGAAGGGGTTCAAGGCTCCATAAATAGTGCTCCCCTAGTCTCTGACCACCTTGGATGTGAAGTAGAACTCGCCTATGCCACTGTACGGGAACTCGCTGCCCTGCTCCACCTCATTGCCCACAGACCATCACAAGAAGTCCATGGAGGACCCTGGGACCAGGGTGGGAACATTCACAAGACCCAATGAACATGATTAAGTGTGAGGGGCCCACTCTTAGTGACGTGGACTTGCTCTAGAACCTAGGAAACAATCCAACAAGCCTTATGCTGGCTATGGATCTCAAAGGAGAGTCACAACTACACAAACTCTTTTCTCTCTGGGGGACAAATCTTGAGAAATGACCACCCCAAAAGAAGTCAGAGTCCTTGAAACTCTGTCTGAGGTCTAATACTTCACATCCCAGAATGCTTTAGCAGGCAGCTGGGTTTCACAAGTGACAGTATACCCTACTGGGGGCAGAGGGAGCAATTTCAACTTTTATCTATCTCAGGGTATACTTAGTCACCCAGGTCCAGGGCATCTTTTAATCCTCAAGTCCCCACAACACAGAGCAAACTCCATGTGCTAGCAAAGACTTTTACAACACGATATTTTTTTTCTTTCAAAGTTCAACCTCTTTTCCTCCCAAGCACTTTCAAAATAAAGCTCTTTGATAATTTCAAGCTTATAAGCACACATACCTGGCAACCTCTCATGTATCTGCTTCTTATGGTGTAGGTGTCACATATCATATTATTGTGAATACTTGTAATAAAACAACCCAGAATCCCTTGAAGCCTCTGGTTACAGAATAGTTCCTTTTCTCAAGTTTATAACTGAAGGGAGGGCAAAGGTATTCAGGCTCACTGTTTCACGAAGCTTCTGTCCACCATAGTGGGAACAACAGAACATAGGAGCTCTGTTGTTAGTGACAGGCGTGTAGGGCAGAAGCAGAGCAAACCAACCCTCTAAGTAGGTCTGACCTTCAAGGGCCAACCATCCAGTGAACATATCAACCAGGCCTCACCTTTTGGAGGCTCAACAGTCTTTAAAATCTGAGAGCGAAGCAGTTGAGTATGAGTTCGGCAATGTCACAGCTTCGAATCCTAACGGCATGGATCTCATGCTTTGTCCATGCTCCCCCACCCTCCCCTCCCTCAGCCTCCGCTTTTCATGTGTGAATCCCCACAGTCTCTTTCCCCCCTTCATGACCCACTCTGTCTGCTTGACTTAGACCATGAGCTGGGTAACCATCCTGGGAAGTGTGTGGGAGGAGGCTGCTTAGCTGCTGACACGAAGGAGACTTGGCCCCTAGGACAGACAGGGACAGAGACAGGAGCTAACAGCCAGGTCCAACCCGAAGAGAGAAAGTTCACCTTTCAGAAGACCATGGCAGTGTGGCCATCAGAGGAACTATATGTTCTACTCCAGCTTTCCTTTGTTCTTCCTAAGCCTCTTCTGGTAAAATGATCAAATCTGAGGGGTTTTCTCCTTGAGAGTTGGTGGTGTAGTACTGGGAAACTCCATGATCAGGCTGTCCACAGCCATGAAGGGCCGGCGCTGTATCAGGTGACGCTGAGCACATAAAGAACATGTGGAAAGTTCCAGAATGTTTTGGCAGGCATCTGGGTTCCAGCGTTTCACTTTTAGGAGCTCCCTAGATGTCTTAATTAGTGCTGTGTGGATGGCTGCTTTGGAAGACATCAACTGAACCAAGCCATAAACAGAAAAAGGGAGGGTAAGACCCCAAACCACACTTACTTGCTAAATTTATATCTGAACTATGTTTAACTCTTTTACAGGTAGCCAACAGGCTTCCCTCCACCTACCTGACCGAAGAAAGGGTGGTTCCTGCTGCTCTGCCTTCCTACCATGCTGGACTAAAATCCCCCGGAAACCGTGAGCTCAGACAAGTCACTCTTCCCAGAAGTTCTACAGGTTTTGTTTGTGTGTTTATCACAGTGACACACAGAATGGTAAAAATGTCCCCCAGGAACAGCATTGTGGGAAGGTGATTTCTTAGGTACCACTATGCATGACTGAGGGGAAAAGTCATACAGCACAGAAGGAAAAAAATCACTTTTCTTCAGAAAGGAGGGTGTGCTGTGGGCTAGTTGTATCTGGTGCTTTATGTACTGTTTCTTATGGCTGCCAGAGGCTTCAAACATCATACCTTTCTCCTCACACAGGCTGCTAGCATCATCCCCAGGACAGAGCCCGGTCACCTCAGCCTCTCCATCCTGTAAACCCTTTCAAGTGATCTCTGCACACTTCACCCAGCCTTCTAGAGTTGACAGTCATGTGTGTCAACCAAATGAACTCAAGGCCCATGCAGAGGACCTTCTTCCCCTCTCAGTCATTTCAGAAGATCCAGTTTTGTCTTGCTCCCTAAGTGTTCCCCAGTGGGAAAACAAAACACGACAACCCCAGAACTGGGGTTTGGTTCTCAGTGCTATTTAAAAAAAACAAAACAAAACAAGGAAAAAAGAAAAAGAAAGGTATTTGTTTTGAGGTGGAGTAAACTAGTGCAGCTTGTTCTGTTTTTTTGGTTCAAGGTTCAGGCCAAGTTCCTGCTCCAGACAGAAAGAATGTCCCTGGAATGCTTCTTCCAACTAGGGCTCTCAACAGCTGACAGGGCTGGTGTTCAGACGGAGGCCACCTGCTCTGCAGACACCCAGGGACTTCTCTGCAGCTCTGGTGCAGGCTTCTGAGGCTGGGGGGCAGAGCTAGGCTACACATATGGCCCTATTCCACACATGGCCGAGCTGTGCCACCTCTTATGGGTAGAGGCAGAGTGGCTACCATGCACTAAACAGCAATGTTGTTGTGTGCTTTTAGCAAGGAGGACCCAAAAGAGATGGGACATCAGGAGTCAGCATCATCTGCCAGAGTCTCTTTGTGAAATAGTACCTGGGATGGAAAAGGAGGGTGTCCGCAGACTTGGCATGTGCAGAGGAGACCCTTAACCACTAAACAGCATTGTTAGGTAACACAGGAGGCTCAGGGTATGTGAAATGCTGCGGAAATGACCCGAGAGGATCCGAGTCAAGCCAGCCAGTACTTAACAGCTCCTGCAGCAGCTGGCCGGAGGGTGCACATACCCAGGATTCCTTTGGTCATTCCTGATTCAGATCTGTTGGGGGCCACTCAGCAATTTCCATCCCCAGCCATAAAGTCAGCACCAAGGACTGAATATCAGGGGGCTCATCCCCAGGGATGGCCCCAGAAGACAGAACAGCTGAATAGCCATGCTATGAATCACCAGCCAGGAATTCTGAAAGGAAGATGTGCTCCCACTCTGGTCACATGGGAATCCTTACATCTAGGGATGTGTGAGACCAAGCAGGACCGGCTGCCCACCTCCAGCCAACTGGGGCTGACATGCACGCACTGGGGGTGGACATGTGCTGGTGCAAGAACTCCCGCCCAGACACCTCTGTTTCTCAGGGTTATTTTTTCCCTATGCCTGTCCTTTAGTAGACCAGTAACTGTGTTATCAAAGGCAATCTTGGACCCCTGATGACCAGTGCCTCTACCCAGGAAAAGGGCCATTCTTGTTCTGTTTTGGCCACGTGGCTAGAACAGCCAGAAATATGCTCTTGTGCTGGCCATCCGGGAGGGTTAGAAGCCAACATGTGGGATCTCAGCTGGGTGTGCTTTGTGCTGGGCTCTGCTCACCCGTGATGGCTTCACTCTGCTCACTCGTGATGGCTTCAATTAGAGGTTTCCTTATGTGTGAATCTTCATCAGCTGTACACCACAGAGTGCAGGGGTGACTGTCAGCTCTAAGAACATGCACTGATTTTCCCCTCAGGATTCAACATTGTCCAGTCCAGTTGAGGGGGAGGGAAGGGAGAGGGAGAGAGGGAGAATGGTGGGAATGGGAAAAGAGGGAGAGAGACAGAGAGAGACAGAGAACATTCTTGGATCAAGCATGCATTGTTAATAGGTATGGCATTGATTCAGAACTCCCCGGCTCTAGTTATATAAAACTGATTACTGCAACCTAAGATAATTGCTTCCATATCTAATATTCACAGAAGGCAGAGAGAGAGAGGGAGGGAGGGAGAGAAAAAGAGAGAAAGAGAGGGAGAGAGAGAGAAATAGAGAAATCGCATGTGTGTACATATGCATGTGTGTGTGCATGTGTGTGTTAAAAAGAGAAAGGGAGAAGCAGGGAGAACATGGGGAGAGAGAGAGAGAGAGAGAGAGAGAGAGAGAGAGAGAGAGAGAGAGAGAGAGAATATCAGAAAAGATACAAGATCACTTCAATTCTCCATGCACACTCCCTAAAAACATCTTTCGCTGTGACTTTTCAAAATCCCAAAATAAATTCAGGAAAGGGGGAAGCTTTAAAGACCGGATCCCTGAAATCTAGGCATTCCGGGCTGGAAGCACAGATGACTGGCCACAGCTGGCCATGGAAACAAGGCCCATAGCCACGACTGAGACCTACAGCCAGCCAGTTAGCAGCACACAACAGCCACCTCCTTTCCAGCGGCAGAGCTGGCCTGAGTCCCCATCCACACAGTTCCCATTGTGTCTGCAAGTGTGTCTCAGAGGGCAGGACGGTGTGGCGGTGAAGAGCAGACCTCAGGTGATCATGTAGTACCCTCATGTAGCTACACAAGCCATGCCAGAGAGGATAGGGAGGTGGGGGAGGTCTCCAGGACTTCAGGAATTGTTATGAGAGGACAGGAAGATGCTGGGAGCTCAGAGCTGGGACGTGGAAAGAAAGAGCCAGGCCTGTCCGGGAGGGCGAAGCGATGTGGACCAATTCACAGATTAAATTTGTGGCTCTAAACATGAGATTGACAATGCTCCACCTCTTGCTTGGCTGACTTCAAGATCTTTTGCAACTTCCTCTCGTCTTCTATAGAATGATTTTTCTCTACTGGCTTTGTTTCACAGGCAAACATTAAGACCCTTCATGGAAATGCTGCCTATCCTCCACTCCCAGGCAGCTTCTGCCCATGGGTCCCCATCACTCATCTAGAAGAGATGCTCAGGTCATGTGTGATGACATGTGCCTATAAACTTACCTCCCAGGAGGCCATTAAAGGAGGATCAAGAAGTCAGGTCTAGCCTAGGCTACAGAGTTCTTCTCTCACAAAACAAATGAACAAACAGAAAGCATTTTAAGTGGGTTTTTGTCTGCACCTCCTGTCCTGCCATCTGTCACATAGCTCCCCATGCCCATGGAAGGATGAGATTGATTATGGGCTTGACAAGGAGACCAACCAAGCATCCACTGGCTGCTGTTGTCTGTCTTGTACAGGTTCACAGACAGTAAGGAAACACAGTGTGTGGAGAACTGACTTAGTGGCCCCTGTATGGGTTCCGTGGCCATGGGCCCGGCTGCTACTGCCTCCACATTAGAGAGATTGGGAAGTTCTCTTCGTGCTCTCTCTGGCTTCTTAGCCTGTCTATGTCTCCTCCCCACTGTGGGCTTAGCCATCAGTCAGCCTTCAGGACTATGTCCAGGCCTGGCAGAGACCTCACGGATGCTTTTCTATTCCACAATCCACCACTTTCTCCATCAAGAGTTCAGCCCAAGGACATGCAATATTTTCTTTAAGTAAAAGGACCAAAAAAAATTTTTTTTAACATCTGAAACAAATAGCCAGATATCCCACTACCTCCTCACTGGGCACAGTTTGCCATTTAAGAAAAGGTGATGTGAAAGCATGAGATACTCCGTGAGCAGAAAAGGCTGGAATTCAAACATCTGGAGTCAGAAAAGCCCATCAATACGGGAAGTGGGGCTGGAGGGCTGACCTGGGGTGACCTTGGTGTTCCTTAACCACAGTGCAGCCTGCAGGGCTCTCCCGGAGTAAAGCGTCAGGCTGCTTGCCCATTTGTGGGATGGTCAAGGTATCTGTCTGCATGGGACAGAAGGATATCTAAAGACATGACACTATCTTTGTCTCTGAAAGTTACAGGGGTGTTGATCTTGACTTACTTGGTAAGGATTTAACTAGACAAAAAGTCAATGGATGCCCACAGGAGTCATGCTGGAGTAGGGGAGCGTACAGAAACCTTACCTAGCCTCTGCTCTGTACTGCTTAAGACCAAATCGACCCACAGAGAGAGAGGCAGGCTTAAGTGTGTCCATTTAAAAACATTTTTTCTAGATGCTGTTTCAAGGACTAAGTACATCTATGTGTATAGAAGATGAAAATCCCTGTCCCCTCTAGAGAGAAGCCATACGGTACGGAAGCCGATTCTAACCGTGTCTGGTCCCTTATCATTCCTACACAATCAGTTCCATTAGCCAATAAATCCCTGCAACATCTGGGCCATTTGAGTCGACTAGTTTTCTGTCTGACTGTTTGCTTGTTGTGGGACATTCTGCTACCAACATCCTCTAGAGGCTAAACTGGGTCTGGGTGCATTTCCATATTCCACATTCAACTAAGGAAGAGCTACTGAGGACAAAACTGGTCTGTTTGAAACACTAGTCCACCTCTGGGCGGCTCCTACCTTATAAATAGCCAAGAAGTAGATTTAGGCTGGGGGAAAAAAGGAATTTTTAAAATTCAAAAAAAAAAAGATAAAAGAAAAGGTGGGGGGAGAAGAAGGAATTCCACAGGAAATTGAGATGGAATTTGAGAGACAGAATGTAGCACGCATCACTGAAGCCTGGCCAGAAGAACTGTCCAGAACCGATTCAGTATTAAAAGCATCAGGCGATCCCAGAGTGAGCAGGAACTCGAGACCTTCCCAGCACCTGTCATCGGAGGGCTGCTCGGTGGGTGGAATTTCTGAGTGTTTGTAACTGTGAGTACCATTCTTCATTCGTTTGGTTCCCGATGATCACTTGGGAAAGATGAATGAAGAGTCCTTATTTGTTTCCCACGTTTTAGGACTACCAAATGCTCCTCACTGACTTGACGGCGAACGGAATCTGTTTTGTAACCCACAGCTATGAAAGCAGCATCCATGCCCCTTGCCGTGTAACAGAAGGCAATTAAAGATGGAAGGTCTGCCTTCAGGAAGCCCTTCCGGTTTGTCTGCTGCCAGGAACCTTCTGTGACTCTGTCCTAAGGGCCTCTGTGTCTCATCCTGCCAGCAGCCCAGTCTCCTTGGGGAGCTCAGCCTCCGTGCCTTAGTCATATGTAGCCTTGGACCTTGGCTGCAGGGACAGATATGATATTCAGTCAGTCAAAGGACCACATCCTGTTGGCCACGTGGCACAGCTTAGGGGTGATTGCATGGTCCAATTCAAGCCAATGGGAATCTCATCAATAATCTGTTGAAATCGTTGAGTAAGGTGTTATATTTTCCATCAGGCCTGTTTTTGCCCAGGTTACCCCTGTGCTGATGCCAAGTAGTAGAAAGGAGAGCAGGAGTCTGGAGGATATATCTGTCCCCAGGCTAGCCATTCCTGAAGGAAGGAGTCCGAATCTATGTACTCTGCATACATCATTGCGTTTAGTTGGCTGCTGCTTGGTCGTCCCTCTCTGCATGTCCACAGTGTTTTAAGAAGCAAATGAGAAAGAAAGGCAGCACGACTGTCAGAGAAAACAAGCAAGGTTGTTGTGACAGAGAGGGGCCCTGCAAAGTAGCTTCCGACGTGCTGTCTGAGAACACACTGTAACTGCCATTTGGATGCAAACAGTAGCCCTTTCTAGATACCAAAGGTGGGCACCTTGGACTCCCCAGCCCCCAGGACGGTGGGAACTAACTTTCTGTTCCTTTTAAATAACCTGGTCTGTCACATTTGGTTACAGCAGCACTCGTGGATTGTGGCAAGGTTTACAGTCGTCTAAGCTTTGTCTTCACCATTTTCAGTCATACACCTCCTGGCTATCACACACAAAGGCAACTTGGGTGTCTCTGTTTAGTTTTCCTTTGACACATATGCATAGGACCAGAAGTTTAAAGGTAACATGAGCACGCATGTAGTAGTCATCCTCCAAATGGGCTTCTCTTCAGGAACATGCAGTGTTTAGCGATGGCTGTTGTGATGGTCAGACCTGGTCAGCAACTTGTTAACAGTAATTGTTGACATTGTCTCTCTACAAATTCATGCTGGTCCTTCTGTGAGCTGTGTCCAGTGCTGCGTCCCTTTTCCAGTGGGAATTTACTTTGTGTGTGAGCTCTGTGTGTGTGTTGGGGGAGGGGTGTACTTTGTGTGTGCCTTTACCTGAGCTGACTAGAAGACTAGAAGAGGACATTTGATTCCCTGGATCAGGAGTTACTGGTACAAGCAAACACGTGGGCACTGTGAACTGAACCCAGGTCCCCTGCAAGAGTAGCCAGTGCTCTTAACTATTGAGCCACCTCCCCAGCCCCCTGGTATTTATGTTTTGAATTCAAACTCTTAGACAACTTTTTCCTATTAAAAAGGTTGGGTGACAGTAAATGTGTCCAACCAGCTGGATTACTCTAATAACATTAGAAATGTTACGGCACAATGATTTAACATTCTATAAGGCCCTGCATCATGCCCAGAAGCCTGACAACTTTAAAGGAACTTAAGCTTCATTTACTATAGTCAGATATTGGGGCAAACTCTTCTTATACAAAACACATCTATTTCTAATAATACCTGGGAGGCTCTGTACCTTCATAGCCAATGGTTCCTGATCACGTGAGTATTTGAGGTGTCCTATGTTATAGCTACATGGCATTTTAAAAAACAAATTAGACAATACCACAGTGACTCCCACTAGACTCTTATTTCATTTCTGTTAAGATAAAAAGCAAACAGGATTTAGCTGTGCCTACAAGGCCTATATGATTCTGATTTCTAATAAATTTGAACTCTGATTTTATCAGTGTTACTACTTGGTACATAGTAAAAGACAATTATGTTAAAAATGAAACACTCTGTTGGTACCTAGTTTCTTCTGTAACATAACTTTCCATTTACCTTCATGAATTAAATCTGGCACAATATCAAGATAACAAACTAGACCAGGTTAATAGTCACAAATAAAAATGATGATAAGTTAGATAGTAAAGACATTTTTGTCTTTTTTCTAGGACTATTTTTACGAAGTAGAGATGGTCACTCCACTTGAGGCCAAAAGAAAAACTAAAATGATAAGGTGATAGATATGTTTAAATATCCCAGATAAGAAGTACAAAAGTTCATAGAATAAAAATAAAAGTACAGGGAAATGTATGGTCATGTTTATGTTTAAAAATTCATAAATTTTTGTTATTTAAAATGCCCATTTCCTTTATTTGTTACCTTTGATTAGTGAGGCAAAACAATGGCCTTGGTTATCTTAATTTTAAGTATATCACTTATACTCTATGGCACATTATGACCAATACAGAGGATTAAAAACAATCAGACCAGATCATAATGGTTTGTAGATTTTAGTAGCCAACCCAGGACTTTTTCCTTAGTCGCTTTACTGGCCCTTCCTCTCCTGAGGGTGTTCACCTGTCTACAACTCAGCCTCATCTACAGAGCTTAGGAATGAAGTTTCCTCGCAGAAAGTTTCCTGGCTATTAAATAAAATAAATAAAAGAGCATACCTCCTCTGTGCACAAAATTCGATGCTTGGCCAACAGGGGGCGCTGTGGAGGAAAATTCCTGGAAAGAGGCTGCTTAGGACTCCAGTGATTACGGAGAGGTTGGATGGTCCAGGATCTAATTACAAATTATCTTAGGCTATCTTGACCCCGTAATGGCCATTTATCATCCATCTCCATATCTGACTTAACATCTTTGTGACTTTTGGGTGAATCCTTTGATATGTTCTAATTGATTTCTAGTCCCCACCATCGAGGGGTTGAGAGTACGGTCAGCCTGCATCTGAGGCCCACAGCTTCTGTATTCTATCACCACCCGCCTGATGTCTCCATCAATGTATTTGAAAAGTATCTTGATCTGGATTTTCTTTGTTCTGTTTGTTCTGTTAGAAAGCTTCATGAACACAGAATTTGGGGTAACCTGAATCTGTGTTCCCAGACCATAGTCATTCATATTTGGCTCCAGAACAAACTATTTCTTTACCCATCTGAGATGAGAGCTATATTTTTGCATTAACAATCTATAATTATTTTCAAATAAATATATTTAAAGCAAACAATAGGTTGAAGACAAAGTCTATTTACAGGTCCAGTGAGTCTGAAGTAAGTCTGTTGTGTGTACAGATCTGAGAGGAAAGGGCTTCTGATGATGTTTCTAGAACAAAGATTCAGACCAGGACACATGAGTTGCGATAGGAACGGACAGGTCTATAGAGCTAGGACAGGACAGAGAACACCCCAGACCCTCCTCTCCATGTCACGACACTTTAAGGGTCATTTACATAACAATCTTCCCAGCATTTAGACATGCACACACACACATACACACAGCTTTGTTACATGACACTTTAGCGTGGAGGGGTGTCTAGTCTTTCTGCCAGCTGGCTTCTTTTATGCTTTCAGCCGAAGCCTTCATCACTTTGCCATACAGTGCCCCATTATGTGTTCATCTTGATGTCTCAGTGTCCCATTTTACAGTTCTCTCTCTCTCTCTCTCTCTCTCTCTCTCTCTCTCTCTCTCTCTCT
>NW_021620929.1:1137567-1177757 GCF_004785775.1 Grammomys surdaster
TCTCTCTCTCTCTCTCTCTCTCTCTCTCTCTCTCTCTCTCTCTCTCTCTCTCTCCCTTATTCGCCTGTCACAAATCCACACTCCTCCTGACCTAGCCCCAGAGCCCAGGACCTGCAAGTGGCCTGTGGCCAAGTCCCCGTGGTCCAAGCCAACTCAAAGCTGAGCAGCCTTCTCGTATCCCAAATGCTGCAAGGACCCTGGGGATATAAGGAGTAAATAGGAACTTCTAGCCTACCATTGTCAATACTCAAGCTGGCTTCGGTCCTGTTCATCTGAGTCCTAAAGAGACAGAATGTTAACATTGTGTGCTATTTCCATGGGGACTGTCAGAGTGTTTGATTTAATGTTAATCCAGGTCATATTTATTGGTATGTTCACTGTCCAGACAATGTCTGTCAGCCACCTCATTATACATATTGCTGTGCTTCTTCTGATCAGGTAATGAGATGTACATGAAAATGTCATTGTCATGAAAGAAGATTCCTTTGCTCTAAGTTTCCTGGACAAGGGCAGTATGCCCTGGTGGGTCCTTTGGGTTCACACTAGAGGAGAAAATAAAGTAGATTTTTTTTTTACTGTATTTTTAACACAGATGGGGGAAGGCAACAAAATCAGCCTAGGATCTGCTGGTGGGATTATTTCAGCAGCTCTGAGTGGAGGGTTTGTCCATAGTTGTCTGGCATGACCAACTTTATTAAAATAGTTTTGAGCTTGAGGCTTAAGAAACAGTGCCAGTCAGAAGAAAGCAAGGCACACACCTGAGCGCATGGGTAGGAGTTCGTAGGAGTTCTCAAAAAAGTTAGAGAGTAAGACAGACTTGAGTTGTGGCACACCCAGTAGTCCTGGCATATGCACCATTTTGGTGGCTCTCAAGTTACATCTCAGAAACTGCTAAACCCCCTTTCCTCCTCTCTCATTGTCTTCTGATAAGTGAGATGGCTTTGATAGAATTACAATCTGGTGTGATAAAGCCAGGAGCCATCAGGGCTGCACCAGGAGCCACCAGGCCTGCACAAGGGTCCTTGATCTGCAAATGGGTTTTCTGGTGAGATTCCTAGAAAATTGCATATTTTTATCTGTGCATGGAGGACAGCCTTGAGCCGTTCCTCACTGTGCTCAAATCTCACTTCCTTGATGGCAAGAGGTGTCAACTGGACTCCAGAATGGGAGCCTTTTCCCTTCTTGAGCTCCCAAAATGTTCCTTCCTTCTCTAGCTGGAGTCACCTCTAGGCTTAGCAAGACCACAGATGCCGGTGAATCAAATATAGAAACTGGAAAATATAGTTATTACAAAAGTCAATGGAAATAGCTAAATCAAAACCCCACAAATAGAGGGCTCCATCTCCAGTGGGGAGCTCTGGCTAGGAGAAACCAGGCTCTTTCATCTATCCCCTTATGTCCTTTGTGCCAATGTTTCCTGACAAGAATTCTGATGGTTTCCACTCAAGGTGGTGAGTTCCCAAGCTCCCTCCCTCCCTCCACTGCACCCTGAGCTGAGCCTGAACAAATTCTCATGGTGCATTCATGCATGGAGCTGAGTGGGAGAGGGCTCCCTCTGCCCGTGAACTGATGGGCCGTGGCTGCTCTTCACTGGCTGGTACCCAACACAGCAAGCAGCCAAGTGCCCAGAGCTGCTGTCTACTCCCACAGTCTTGACTTATGGCCAACAGAGCAGAATGTTCCCTGGACCCACAGACCAAATAAAGGCAAGGAAAATGGTGGCCTTAGGGCACAGGCTGTTAGGAAGCCAGAAACCCGAGTGCCCTGCTGTGATAGTCTCGCAGGAAAAACAAATTCCCAACACAAAACTTTGGCACAATTCCTCTTTTCCCTAGATCAGGATCAGCTCCAAAGAAAGACCCTGTCTTAGCATTCCAGTCTCCTCCTTCCTCCTTGTCCTCCTCCTCCCACTCTTCCTCCTCCTCCTCTTCACTCTCCTTCTCTTTCACCACCGATTGACTTTCCATCTAAATACTAAAACAGGACACTTAATATACAGTACCACTCTTATTCTCTGCAACAAACTTCCGGTTAAGTTTAAGTTTTAGTTCCATCATGCAGATGACAAGACACTCTTCAGAGACGGGATACTTTGGCTAAGCTTATTTATTCCACTCAACCTAAGTCCTTGGGTTCTTGGGGATTTGGGGGCGGGGCTAATGTGTGATAGTGGGTCCCACTGGATTATTAATGGAATGGGGAACTTCCTATGACCAGGTGGCATCACAGTCACTGCAATATGTGACGCGCCTCTCACTTGTTTGTGGGAATGCTCCTGTAGACAAACCTAGTTCACTGCCAATCATGAAAGTCTGTTTGCATTCAGTTTTACTCATGGGAGAGCATGTGACAGCCACGATCAATTGCATCTCTGCACTAGACTTGCAATAATTATCTCAGAACGTGCTTCTACTCATTAAAGACTTCTGCACAGCCCCACACAGTGAACAGTAGTGACGACCTTGCCTCACGGCTGCTCAAGGTACTGAAGACTGACAGCTGAGAGCTCTCAGCCCTATGCAGGACGTGTCTGACCACCCCCTCTAAAACCCAGCAAACACCATGGAAGAAGGAACAAAAATAATGTGAGAGCCAGAAGTCGGGAGGAGTGCGGAGTGTCATCTTCGGGGCACGGCATAGCCATTGCAAGTATGATCTCAGAGCAGCTGTGGTTGCCAGCATGGGGCCCGAGCAAGAACGGACCTGTCTATCATCAGTCATGGCTCAGGGAGGGACTCGTGGGGCTGTGACCCACCCTGCTGAACTATTGGCAACTAGTTGATTCTAGGGGAGTGACAGTCATTATCTTCAGTTGTGTAGCCAACTGTGACCCCCTCATTGTGCTCCAATGGCCAGCTCCAAACCTATATATGGCATGTGGACGGCCCTAGTTAACATCTGTGAGTCACAAAACAAAGCACAAGGACACAGAAAGGAACTTTAGGGAGGCGGGAGTATGACAGGTTAGGGAGGAGGACAATGGGGTGCGGAGGAATCAGAATGTGTGGAGTGGTCAGAGCATGAGTTTAATCAATAAAAGAATGATTTTTAAAAGAGTTGGAACAGTATGGTATGCCATGTCATTCAGCAGTGGCCTTGGCCATCTTGGTTTTGCTGTATCTCCTGAAGAGATGATCACCACCACGTGGGTCTGAGTAAGTGATGTGTTCACAGGGTAAAGCCGCCAAACAATATGTTTCTCAGCACATGGCCCGGCCAGCATCCAGTCCTGCCATGGGCTTTCATGCGCCGTGTTCTGGGTTACTCCTGCAGAAGCCTCCATCCTTGAAGTTTTCCTTCATTGGCTCATTCTGTCCCTGCTGTGTCCTGTCATCTGTGATGGCCATCCTATTCACATCTGTATCCTGTCCCCCAACTGTATGCTGTACTCTTCCTGCCTAGAGCTCTGAGAATCTTGTTTCCAGGAGGGCTCATGAGGACAGCAAAATGGAGCTAAGGGAGGCGAGCTCTTACCCCAGCACACCACATTCGGATCGAGGTTTCCGAAATGTAGGGGAAGCCAGGGATAAGAAGAGGACGCCATCCCCCGATCGTCTTTAGAGGATGTAAAGGACAAGCTGCGTGTGTCCTTCTCAAGTGTCTTTCATGTATATTGTCAGCACCGTAGATCTGACAACCGTATCCACTTAGCAGTATCTCCTCAGTGTTTCTCTCAGTTGATTTTTTTCAACATTCATTTACTGCTCAGCTTTCTCCTACTCTAGAAAACACAGACAGTATAAAATGATCCATCTTTGAAAATGCTTGGATATCCCATTGTTGGGGAAACGCCCACTAATGTTCGATCTTTCAATCTGAACCCTGCCTTTGAATCTGAATCCTGGACAAGGAGATATGCAAGGTGCACGACCAGAGGAGGGATTCCTCCTGTCTCTAAGACTTGAGTGACAGAGAAAGGACATCTCTAGGACCTGTTGGAAATCACAGTCCAACATAGGAATGTGCCTAACATGACAGAAAAGAATCAAACATGGATGGCTCCATGTCCAGCCCCAGTGCTCATCCAAACACTATTCACTACAAAGCTGCTGCTGAAGCCATGCTGGCAGGGAGCAGCCTTCAGAACATCCTATGCAGGTATGTGAGTTTACTCTCTCCAGAACACTCTGACCTTTGAAGTTCGTGGATATAAGATGACCCTTCAGGAAGTGATCCGAACACACCTCTGAGCTATTTGGCTTTGCTCTGTCTACAGACCAGCATGCCCTCAGGCGAACACTGAGTGAAAACCCAGGCTTAGAAATGCTACCCTGCAAGCCCGGAGAGGTGGCTGGCGTTGAGTGGAGCCTGCTGGGAACTCACACCAGCCAGTTGTTTCCTGTCCACCTAGAACGTGCAAGCTTTAGCCAATCAGATTGAGCTTAGGGTATACTGGGAGAAGATGCTGTTATGTGTATGCATACATCTTAACTTTAGAGTGTTGATTATCCAAAGGGGAGAAAAAAAATCGCTAAAGCTGCCCACAGGCTAATGAATGACGATCTCCACATGAGGACTGGGCTGATTTCTCTCTAGAGATAAAACTTTGCACATCTTACCCCACAGTCCAGACAGCACCAGTAAGGAAGGCCTGGCTGCCCATGTTACGACCAGGAGTAGGGGAGTGTTGGTTAGGAACGTGGACTCCAGAACCTGAGCTCCCAGGTCCCTCAGCTGTGGTCATGAGCTGGTTTTCTTCCCGTCTCTTCTCCCCTCCTCAGTAAAGCAAGATGGGGAACAGCTGCAGCTTCTTGGGAGGGGTCCAGCTGCAGTGTGAATGCCCCTCATTGAGCACATAGTAGAATTTCAAAAAAGTGTTCATTTCTTTTTTTTCAAAGAGTTTTAAAGCACAAAGGATAATGGGTCTCATTTTCCTTATACTGGGTTGTATCATAAGGTTTCATCGTGTTCACATGCTTCCTTCCCAACCGTTGGCACTTTTCTTTTATGTGAATATCCTCCCAGCTTTCGTGTGTATGTGTGTATGTGTGTGTGTGTGTGGTATGTGTGTGTGTGGTGTATGTGTGTTTGTGTTGTGTATATGTGGCGTGTGTGTGTGTGTGGTGTGTGTGTGTGGTGTGTGTGGTGTGCGTGTGTATTTGTGGTGTATGTGTGTGTGTGTGTTGCATATGTGGCGTGTATGTATGTGTGTGGTATGTGTGTGGTATGTGTGTGTATGTGTGGTACGTATGTGGTGTGTATGTATGTGTGATACATATGTGGTGTGTGTGTATGTGTGATACATATGTGGTGTATGTGTGTGTGTGTTTGTGTGTGGTGTGTGGTATGTGTGTGGTGTGTGGTATGTGTGTATGTGCATGTGTGTGGTGTGTATGTGGTATGTGTATGTGTAGTATGTGTGTGTGGTGTATATGTGGCGTGTGTGTATGTATGGTGTATGTGTGTGTGTGTTGTGTGTGTGGTGTGTGTGTGTATGTGTGGTATGTATGTGTGGTGTGTATGTGTGGTGTGTGTGTATGTGTGGTATGTATGTGTGGTGTGTGTGTATGTGTGGTGTGTATATATGTGTGGTGTGTGTGTATGTGTGGTATATGTGTGTGTGTATGTGGTGTGTGGGTGGATGTATGTGTGTGGTATGTATGTGTATGGTACACATATGTATGGTGTGTGTGTGTCCATACATGCACACATTCAATTCTCTTGATGTCTTGCTGCTCATAGAAGATAAAGCTCAGCTCTGCTGACAGCAAACATGATGTTCTTCCTTCAGACCACACGTGCCCTGTGCACGAAGAGCAGCCTCTCTCACCCCAGCCTCCTGGGCTCTGCACACTCTGGTTCCTAGCCTCCTCTGAGCAGAGAGAGGGCAATCCTGCGAACCATGGCATGTGTAAAGCATTCTGTCGATAGGTCTCCTAAGAGCTTGGAGCCTAAGGGTCCCTATTTGACACAAAATGACAATGGTTTAATCCAGCCACTAGGAGAGCACAGTTGGAATGAGGATGTGTCCTCCACAGCCCCACTCCTGACATCATGGTACCGCTGCCCGTCTTTGTTGCTCTCCAAGCTTTGTTTGCAGTCAGCTTAGAGTGCTTTCCCTCTCTCCTGAGACTGCACTGTAATAGCTATGGAAGGGGCTCTCCTTAAGAAACGCCCTCCACAGGAGGGTTGACAGACCAAACCTCTCCTTCCCTCTCTCCCACCCCACTCTCCCCAACATGTTTTCCACAATGTTTTGACTTTGTTGGCAGGGTGGCAGCCTTTATTTGGATGAGATAATTTAGTTTGTATTTCCTTCTGTATTACAGGTAATTTTTTTCTTGTCAATAAATTTATTTTGTAGGCATTCCCTTTTCTTTCTTTAAAAATAAAAGTACTTTTGAGGTCAGGTGTGGTAGCACACCCCTTTAATCCCAGCACTCAGGAGGCAGAGACAGGCAGGTCTCTGTGAGTTCAAAGCCAGCATGGGCTACAGAGTGAGTTCCAGGACAGCCAGGGGTACACAGAGAAACCGTGTCTCAAAAAACAAACAAACAAACAAAAACAGCAACAAAAAACAACCAACCAACCAAACAAACAAAAACTTTATAAAAAGTTTTCAAACAGTGCATACATATTTCGAGGTGGTCCTAGGAAGGGCCAGCCTAATGGCAGCCTGGTTTCTGCTGCCCAGGTTTCCTTGTCTGGATTTTCTCCTGTCTTCTCATCTAACCCTCCCAGTTGGATGACGAAGCTCTTGTGCTCAGGCAGGAGCACCACGTATCACCAAGCTGGAGCTCAGTCTGGCAGTTGTCAGCCCCAAACTTTGGGAGTGTGCTCTATACTTGGTGCAAAGCCCATGGCAGAGCGCAGCAAAGTCACTAGGACCATGGAGATGCTCTCCCTGCTCACTCTCTGCCTGCCTCAGGCTGCCAAGGGAATCCACCGAGGATGTCTTGAACGAGTTAAAGGCTTCAATCTTATTCTGCCTTCCACCCTGGCAGGAAGAGAGACCTGAGAAGCACAATCTCACAGGAGCAGGCTTCCCAGAAGGACTGTCTCCTCTCAAGGCCAGCCTCAGGCAGCTGCTGGAGGCCAGGATTGTCCTATAAAACCCTGTGCCTGCCCCTCCCGTCTGGGTAGCTTTCAAAGCCAGCACTGAAGTGGTTCATTAAAAGCCAACCATTGGTGACTAGCATCTAGCATCACCAGACGTGAAAGTAAACACTGGGCCAAGTTCCAGCCGCCCAGTAGTGTCAGGGCTGCAAGCAAATATGTGCTATTTTAGGGAAGAGAAGAATTTCTTGACTGTCTCTTGGGGCCCTCAGTACCCAAGGTCCATTAGCTGGCGATTCCAGGGAACATTTGTCACTTGTTCTCCTTAGCGACCCAGACAGGACCCACTACCTGAGCTCTCAGGCTTGTGCTGTGCAGCTCAGCTGTGCGTCTGTCAGCATCAGTAACAGAACCAGAAGTGATAGCTTAATTCTGTTGGGTGGGAATCGACATGGGGAGAGTCTATACCGATCAGAACATAGCCCAGTGGGATTGACTGTATGTCTTGGCCAGTGTCTGGAAGAGTGAAGGGTACACAGTAGGTAGATGTTTGATAAGTAACTAGCAATAAAAAGGGGGAGGAGGAGGAAGGAAAGTGGGGAGTCTCAGCTCAAAGGCTCTCTAGGAACTGTGAGTTGAGAAGCACTGACTGTTCTTGGATGACCCAGGAGAACCATACCTGGCCCTCTCCTCCCACAAGTAACTGTAGTGCTTGAAAGTTGAAGTTCCTTAAAGCTAAATTCACGTGCATCCTTGAGGGGAGTAGAGAAGTTCTAAGTGAGTGTGTGACTGGCAGGACCTCAGATGCCACAGACCATGGGGACTAGCAAAGCCTTCCTCTGGTCTTCCCTCTCCTCCTTCTCCCTCCCCCTCTCCCTATCCCTCCCCCTCCCCTCTCTCTCTCTCTCTCCCTATCCTTCTTTCCCTTCCTCCTGTCTCTGTCTGTCACACACACACACACACACACACACACCTCTCCCCCTCTCTCTCTCTCTCTCTCTCTCTCTCACACACACACACACACACACACATACACACACACACACACACACACAAACATGCTAAGTACACATCTAGGGCATTGCACTCACTCACAGAACCCTTGATCTTGTGGAGTCGAAAGCCTGTGTCCGTTACATGGTAAGCCTCACCACCCTCTCTCCCAGTGCCTAGAATCTACACTTGACTTTCTGCCTCTGTGAATATCATGCACCCAGCTACCTCGTGTGGGTGGATTTGTATGGATCTTGGTCTTTTTATCTGGGTGGTTCTAGGTGCATACTGTCTTCAAGGTTTGGTCTGTGATGGAGCCCATACCAGAGCATTCTTCTTTGGGAAGGCTGAGTTAAAGCCCACTGTGTGGGTAGACCCAGCTCTGTTTGACAACTCGTTCACCAGCGAGGTGCTCCAAAGGCTGCTGTAAATGACTTCATGCAAATACCTTTAGGAGACCCTACTTTTCAATTCTTTTGAATACTTACAACTGAATTGTTTCTTAGGCAGGGTATTTGTTCTGAAGGAGCAAATCTTTTAGATGTCATTTGGCTTAAGGCCATAGCCTTTGTCAACTTTTCCTCTTGCTTAGAGTGGGTCCCAACAATGGACTGTGTTCCAGAAAGGCACAGCCCTGCCAGGTACCAGAGAGAACAGAGACCAAACACCACTAGCATGGGAAAGAACCAAGCTCATAATCCAGATCATCCAGTAGAAGACCCTCAAGTCAAAATGTCACATCAGTGGCTGAAGGTTCTCTTCTGTGTAGACGGAAGTCACAGCCAGGCAAAGCGTGGCTCTCTGGAGTCCAGCAGTCTGTACTTACCCTGAGCTCTCACAATGTTACAGCCACTCAGCTCTGAAGCCAGTTACTCTCAGGTCTTTCTGGAAGGCTTCCTGCAGTCAGGGCTTGCAGCTCAGCTCCCAGCAGCTCCTCGCCTCCCGTAGGATTGGCTCCTCAGTCTTTTATCCTCTGAGGTCATGGCTTCTACCCTCTCAGCACTTCTGCCGTTCTTTACAAACCCAGTTCTCCTCAGTCTCAGCTCTCCACAGTGCTCCCAACCAGTCTCTGGAACTCTTCAGGGTCCCTTTAGTCACTGCTGGCTGATCCCTGGGGCTGGCAACCTCAGATGTTCCCTGCTCTTCATGTTACCAGCTCAGTCTACAACAGGACCACTTACATGAAGTTTTACTGTTGCCCAAGGGCAGGGCAGCCAGTGGGCAGGAGGAAGTCTCCTCAACCAACTCTAAGCCAGTGAGAGAAACGCTGCGTGTTCAGCCAGGTGCACAGTAGCTACCATGGGTGAGGGGAGTGGTTACTCTGTAATCAGATCAACAGGTGCTGTGACTAGGTCCTGAGCAACTGTGGGGTCCTCTGAAACAGTTGTAGGTGGGGTCATTTAAGGGTCATTTCAAGGCACCAGCTGGTTGTCTGGAGTAACTGTGACTGAAGCTGAGTCTTCTGAAGCCGTGCTCTGGTTAGAGCAGCAGCCAGAGCAGTTTTAATGTCTCTCCCAACAGGGACCAAATCTGAGTATTCAGGACCAGTGTGGAGCCTCCCTGAGCAGAACAAAGTTTCTAAAACAGCAACCACTGTCCTGATCACAACCAGATCAACCATCAAGGGAGCTGCTTGATTGACAGCTCCCATGCTTCAGAGGGAACTGTGTGGCTGAGGCTACAGTTGCTACTGCCCCAAGGGCCTTTACAGTAGTATTATTATCATTCAAAACTTTGACAACCCTGGAGACAACCACAGCAACTCCCAATCCAGCCTTCCTCTCTGCTCTGGAAGCTGCTACTATGGCTAGGCTCAGGGAAAAGATCTGCTTGCCATTGTTTAAGCATGCAAACCGAGGTGCCTGACATGGTCATTACAGGGAGAATACTGAGTGTATCTGTATCCTTTAGCCTGATACCTTAGGGAAGGGTCAGTGGCCCCCTCATCTGTGCCAGAGGCATCTCAACTGGGTTCTGTCTGTTCCTATCACCCTCTGTGCAAAATGGAGATGATAAAATGTTCTTCACAGAGTTGAGATGAAGCTGGCAAGAATGTATGCAGCCGATAAACACCTCAGTCCCCTGTTCTAAGACACCTCCCCCTTCTTTCACAATTTCATGGCTTTTCTCCCACCCCCCAAATGCAGGGCTTAAATTGCTAGATCACAGCCCTCTCCTTGCCTGTGAACTCAGGGAACTGAGGCAAACCTCACTGACAAGACTCTAGGATTTTTCCTGAGAACAAACTGCTACAGACATGAATGCCTGGCACACAGGGTGGCAATTCACCTGTCAGGGGCCCAAGGTGTCCTCTGGGATGAAAGGAAAGTTTCCAGAGGGTGTGTCCTTTACCATCAGAGAAAGCTGTAAGAATGTGGCACAGAAGCTTGGGTGACAGCTCTGGAGTTAACAGTCCTGTGTCACCTTAAAAAAAAAAATCACTTCTCTGAATCTAGAGTTTCCTCACTTGTAAGATGGAACTAATAAATCCCTGCCTCTTGGGGTGGCTGTGAGTGGGAAAATGTGAGTGGTGCTGTAGGAAGCACTGGTCAGTGGAAAGTTGCAGTTACTTGGGGACAGAGCAGACAGTCCCCAAGCCCTGGCTTATCTTTCTCAGTCATTACCACTATGGACAATGTTGGATGCCACTCCATTCCTCTTCTAAACTACTGTCTGTCTTGCTACCAACTTCTCCAGATCCCGCTCAGAGTCTAGAAGTGATCAGAAAACTAACTGCAGCCAACCCACATTTGTTGGACACCTACCCAGGCCAAGCCTGACAGCAATTGGAAACCAAGAGGTGACTGGGGCAGGCTTCTTTTCCACAGAAGTCATGGAGTCAGTGGAGAAGGCACAGAAGCAGAAGGACAGAAAACCTCACAAAAGCTGAGTGCTGGCCACGGTCCTTCGTGTCCTCCCAGCAACCCTGCAGGTTGGTGCTGGGGAGACCCCCATTTCCAAACACACCTGGAAACAGTTGATTGAACAGGAAAGTGGTGGATCTGGGATTTGGATTTGAGCCCCCAAGTTCTTGAATTTATATGGTGCCTGGGCTAAGCCTCGGAGCTGTTAAAAACTGCATGATGCAAGCATCAGCTGATCTAAATGGTGCTGGTTGTTCCACAGTGTTTTGTTATCAGCTGAAAGCAGCCAGCTGCATGTTAGCCTCTCTCAACATCTGGACTATGGCTCTTACAAGTAGAGAGGGGTCCTGTGCAGGCTCAGTGAACAGGCTCAACAGCTCCCCAAGAACCAACAGGCTTCTCTGGCACTGGACACTTTTTGTGGGACTCAACACTTACAGGTGGCCAGGTGGTGACACTGTAGATACTATTGGCAGAACACTCCTAAAGTCACCAGGTACAGCAGTCTCACACATGGGCTCCACCTCAGCCTGAGAACTCACTCTGCTCCCACACTCAAAGAAGGAGCAGCCAGAGACAGCGGGAGAAGTGACATGGTGAACTGTTAGCTACACATTCCAGGCATGCCTGTCTGTCAAAGCCCCCGCTTGCCTCAGATGAAAAGATCACAACCACGTGGCCATCCACTAGAAGGTCACATTCTAGGGAATGTGCTGCTAGGTGACTTCACTGTGCAAGCACGAGAGTGTGCTCACACATTCCAACATGGCACAGCCCCCACATGTCTTAGCTCTGTGGGGTATATAAAGTCTGACTACAGCTCCTCCAGCCATGATTCGAAAATCACACAAGATTAAGTGGAAAGAAAAAGCATGAGCGCCTCGACTCTGCTGGCACTCTTACACTGCCTCGTGTGATGTTTCTTTTTAAGTAGATGGGCATACTTTACAACAGAGCAAAGATCTGTGGCTACCACAATACCCAGTGACAGGACTTGTCCACCGTCAATGAAATATTGCAAGACCATTGTCATGCATTGGTCTGTCCTTATACAATATGTCATTAGCATGGCAGGAGACTATTTCCATAGACAGTATCTTTGTCCAGTGCTGGACTCGCTGCCTGTGTCATGAAGCTGGACTTAAACTCCATCTCTTTGGGTCCAACAAATGCACACCCTAGATATGGGAGCTTGTTCCTCTATTCTACGGCCTCCTTCCCTCCGCTCAGACACTCTATACTTGCCCCCCCACACCGTCTACACCAGCCCAGCCATCTCTCCACACTGCCTTTACTAGCCACACTCTTCTTCAGGGAACCGAGTGTCATCCAGCATCAGAGTGTCTAGAGTCTATCCTTGCCCACTTTACTTAAGAGCTCCTTGAGGGAGAGACATATGTCTGTCTTGTTGCTATATCCTGGTACATTGAAGGTGGTCATGTGATTTGGTTGAATGAGTGAAAGGTGACTTAATGAATTTTAATGACAATGGTACCCACAGACTCATATATTTGAATTCTTGGTCCCCAGTCGGTGGGATGATTTGGGAAGGATTAGGAGGGGTGGAGTCATTGGAGGAGGTGTACCACAGGGGGTGGGTTCCAAACTCCATGCCATTTCCAGGTAGCTTTCTCTACCTCCTACTAGGGTTAAGGATGTAAGCTCTGGGTTACTGCTATAGTGTCATGTCTGCCTATCTGCTGCTGTGATCCCTGACAGGGTGGTCATAGACTCACCTTCTGAAACTTTAAGGCCCCAATAAACTCTTCTACAAGTTGAATTGGTCAGGATGTCTCTTTACACCAATAGAAAAGTAACTAAGACACCATTTCTGGTGTAAGAAGCCAGAGACAAGAGCTAGCAACTCGGCTGGAACCCTATACGTCTACGTCGATTGGCTTGGTTCCAAAGCTAAGAGGAAAGCATGGCCTCATCCCTCCCTTCTCTTCCAAGGGCATCCTTACCCTAGGAAGCCTTTGAAGCAGACCTCACGGCCTCCAGGCTTTCTGACTCACTCTTTGCTCCATACACATGTCCACACCTCCACTTCTATGCAAAATAGAAGCAAGTCTAGTTGATTTCCTCAGGTGAAATACTATAAACCCAGCAACAGGGAAACACTGGTGGGTGACAACGGGTGTGATTTTTAAAATACTTTTATTAATTCTTTGACAGTTTCATAATGCATATTTGTTTGACCATAGTCACCCCCTTCTCCTCCTCACAACTCTTCCCAGATCCCTTGCACACTACACTACCCCAACACTGTTTGCCCCCCCAAAAAAGGGGTATAATTTGTGCTTTGTATGTACTCTTGGGTGTGAGCCCATCTACTGGAACATGTTTTGCCTCCCAGGGACCACACGCCATTAAAGGAAGCTGACTCTCCTCCAGACTCCATCAACTGTCAACAGCTCCTCAGTCAAGGTTCCTCAGCCAGGGGCGGGGCTCTCTTGAGCTCTCAGTACCCCGTGTTGGAGTGTTCACTAGCTTGACCGTCTGAAGGGCTTGCATACGAGACCACAACTGCTGTGGGTCCATGAATTCGGCAAGTCTGTCATGTCAAGGACACACTGTTTTGATCTGGTCTTCACCATCCTGTGAGTCTTACAGATATGTGTCCAGTTCCTATGGAGGTCAGAAGAGAGTGTCAGACCCCCCCCCCCCGTAACTGGAGTTACAGACAGTTGTGAGTCACCATGTGGGCGCTGGGAAATCAGTTAAGGCCCCTGATCGCACTGTTCTTATACATACGGTAAAGTAAGTAGAAAGGAGAAGTCGGCAGCCAGGATGGGCACACAGAGGAAGGTGGTAGCTGTGACAAAGGGGAGAAATGGGAGGGATACACTGAGGGTTGGGTTGGTGGTAGAGTATAAAGAGGGCATGAAGATATTATAGGCCTGGTCAGCCTCTGGCTTTGGGAATGTAATAGTAAGAGGATTGGATATAGGAAAAGAGAAAGGAAGACATGAGAGAAAAAAAGAAGAAAATGACAAAGGCACAAACGGTAGCGGGTGTGGTCCGCTCCAGCGGCCCACTGCACAGGTGAGACAGTTGCAGGAGAGGGTGTTGAGCTGCATAATGATAACAAGATTGACCAAGAGTCTGACTTCTGGAACTCACATCAACTAGAGTGAAACCAGAGCCCTGTGCAGGATCCAAAGGCAGCTCCACAGGGGGTAGGTGGCCAGGGAGATCTGGAAGGACTGAAGTCTCTATTGGCTGTGTACAATTGGCTGGAAGGGCCAGCTACACCTGAGAGCCAGTCATGGCAACATGACTCAGGATTTGCAACCACGCCGAGGTCTGAAATGGCATCAGAGAAGTTGGCTCTGGGCCCACCCTGCTCTGTGATACCCTCCAAAATGTCTGAGGTCCATGGAGCCAGAGCAACTATGCCAGGCAGGAAGAAGAGGCAAGGAGAGGAGGCAGGGCATCCTGGGATTGGTATGTGCCAGCAGTTTTAAGAACATCAGAAATCAAATCTGTGTTCCTGGGGTTCTCTCTCCCTTCAAAGATGCCCACATGCATTAAAACAGGCGAATCAGCTGCCATGGGCAGCGCTGTCTTGGTCCTACCGTCTTGTCAGTGTACTGTGTCAATACTTGACACTCTTCCCTCGGTGTCAAAGAAAGCCCTGACATTAACACCCACAATCTGAGAGTTTTTCTTGCTATGAAAAGCAAGTGCTTTCCCTCCAAATACCCAAGATCTCACTTTAAATCCGCCCCCAGGCATTATTGCCAGTTGTGCTCCACTGCCCATGGAAAGAATCAGAAGAATCAGAGCCCCTTCTTGGCCATTCCTTTGCCCTGCAAGCTTCCAGGAGCCATTAGAAAGGAGGGAAGTGATATACTCACAGAGACAGCCTATGAAGTTAGTTCAGACACACAGCAAGGCGCTGTGCTCGCTACGGACACATTATGTTCCATGGACACGGGCCCATCCCTGAGTCACCAAGCATAAGAGGGCATTGTTGGAAGTTCTGGGTACATGACAATTCTCCATTGCCCAGTTTGGGTAAGGCTGAAGTTATGTTTGCCCCAGAAATGAAGTCAGACAGTTTTGCTACACCTTCCAGCAGCTGGGTCCAAATACCACGGGGCACCATGCCTGTTATACTGATTTCCATTTATGGGAGGCACCGACTATCAGCTTCTCCCTACACACATAGAAGTGAGCTGCTTCACACAGAATAGCCAGGGCTTCTGACCACCCAGCAGGTCCTACACAACAGGGCTGGGCACTGCCAGATAGGTTGGCAGTACAGGAGAAAAACACAGGCATGCGTCAGTGTGAGGACGGACGGTGTTAACGACACACACTGCTCTGTAACATGCACCAACCAGAATGGCATGTTCCCCAGTTGATGCAAATCTAGGGGTTTCAAGCTAACTAGTTCCAGAAGCTCATACATGTAGCAGCAACAATGAGTGTTTTCTAGTGAAACCTTCCACTCACTAGAATCCTCACAGACCCCTGACCAAAGGTTAGTCAACCAGAAGCTAAAGTCTGAACAAGATTTGTCCTCACCAAACTGGTGCTGAGGTTTGGTCCCATGGTAACTGACTCTTACTCTTTGGGAACTGGGTTGGCTGCTGTGAGGCATCCCTCATGCTTGCTTATAAACAGATGCTCTTGAATGCCCTAGCTTCCAGAACCATGAACCAAACTAAACCCATTTGTTTTATAAATTACTCAGCCTTGGCTACTTTGTTATAGTTTCAGAAAGTAATTCTTATTTCCTTCTTTGTTTTCTTTCTTTTTTTCTGTTTTTTTTTTTTTGCTCTTCTATGACGACTATATATTATTTTTATGGTGATTAAAAACACAACAAAGTGTATTTTAAAGAAAAATAATGAATATAAAGGGTGTCAGTCTGCTGAGTTTTAAAGGAAGGGGGGAATGGTTTAGAGTGGGTCCCATGGAGGCTGCAGCGTTTGACCCAGGCTTTTGAGCAGAGAGGACTTTCACTGGGTGACATGGTTCTCTTGTGCATCCTGTGAGCAGCAGAAAATCTGCCAGTGACCAGAAGTGTCTAGCCCGAGGAGGGAGCAGGGGTACACTTCCCAGGTATCAAGTTTTCTGGACACTAAGGGGAGAGGCACAAATTCTTTAGAAGAGAAAGCCCTAACAAATATTAGTGATCTAGGCTCAGACGGCAAGGAAACCATGCACTGAACATTTAGAAGGAAGGAGATTAAAGATGGCCGGTAAGGAAACGGCCAGTGGTGAGGCCGAAGGCAGGGTGGTCAGAGGCCGTTGAGAAGGGAGTGAGGCCATGGGACTTACAGCAGCAATCTGGAGAACAGGTTTCTCAGTCTCACCCTCAAAACTCAACAGCTAGCTCCCCAACCCTCCCATCCATCCCAAGCCCCGGCCCTCAGCCAGTGCTGCTGTCGGCTCTGAGGAAGCCTGGGACAGGCCTGGGTGAGGTCCTGAGCTTGCCCTGCTTGTCCTCATCACTGTCAGGATTTGCTCCAGCCCACGCTTGTAAACATCAGCTGGTGCAGTGAATCCTGGGAGGTTGACAGTCCCCCTTCTGCCGAGTCTCCAGACTACTTGTGAGACTGACCTTCACCCATGTGGAGGAACCACAATGACCCCACAAGGTGCCTGCGAGCATCGGGAAGTGACATGTGGCCCATCGGCTCTCCATAAGATCACTTCTGTGTCTCCAGAGTCCACGCAGAGACACACACAAACGTACGACAAACCTTCAGAGTGCTAAGAGTCCTCTTTTCTCCAGGTGAGGTGGTACACACCTTTAACTCCAGGGTGAGGGGTGCTAACTGTAAGAATATCACCTCTCCTGGCTGGCCTCCATAAACACTTGCTCAGCCTGACGTGAGCCTTTGTGTTCACCTCATGCTGATTTCCAGAACAGCTTGGTGTGGACACTTACTTCATTACCTATATAACCTCAGGAAGAGTATTTAGCCAACCTCTTCCTCAGTTTCTTCATCTATAAAATGGGAATAACAGTACCTATGGTATTGGGTTAATTTGAAGAGCTAAAGCAGGTAAAGTCTGAGCCAAGCACGTTGCTTGGCACCCAGAAAGCTCTTTGTGTTAATAACACAGATAATCTGATTTTCTCCTGCTGATGCCAGCGCTATCCTCCAGATTCTCAAAGCAGTACAGGCTTTTCACAATCGCTCACTCATGTCAGATTAGAGTTTCTGACACCTACAGACACCTTCTCTACATATTCCCCTTTAGGAGAAGCTCGCTCGTTGCCCTCCTAGAGGCCAGCTCGTCCTCCTTCTTCCTGAGGGCTCTCCCAGTAGCCCACTGTCAGGCCTTCAGTGTTTAATAAAACCAAGAAAACTATGCAGCACTTCACAAGTGTGTCCTTTCCACCAATGTGACCCACTGTACCAAAGCCACCTCAGCGCACTGAAGGTCGTTATAAGGGACAAGGTCAGAGCTGACGGGATGATGGTTCAGTAGCAATGGTGTATCTGTAAAATGCATGGTGTCTCTAGGAGCTGACAGAGAAGACTAACCACATCACATTTCTCCTTTTAAATTATTAATTAGAATTATTAATTTTTTAAAAAAATTATTGTTGTTGCGTGTCTGACTATTGTCTAAGTGAGCAGACCACAGAGACATATGCACAACCTCATCCACTGCTGCTCTCTGTTCACAGAAGAAACAGCCGGTTTGGAACCAGCCCTGTGGCCGATCAACAGCCAAATGGATAAAGAAAATGTCGTACATGCACACACACACACAGTGGAGCTTTATTCAGCCAGAAAGAAAAACAAAACTGTCTTTTACAGGAAACCGTATACAACAGATCACAATCCGGACCCAAGAAACCAAATAGTACGCATTAGAATGAAGAACCTAGATTTTAAAACATGCATTGCAAGATTAAAATATATATAAATATACACATGTGTCATGGGGAGAGCCAAGAAAGGATAATGGACAAGAAAGAAAAACAAAATATTACGGTTTTCCCCTGATATGGAACCTAAATTTACATACAAATACATATTTATATAGGTATATATGCAAATATATGCAAATGTGATATGAAAGCAGAATAAAAGGCTACTCTCGGAGTTGAAAAGGGCCAGATAGGTCAGGAAGCTAATTCTGCTCAGGGAGTTGGACACTGGAGAATCTCAGGAGGAGACCTGGGGTGGGGTTGGACCATTCTTCTCTCTTACTCTTCCATTTGGTCTTATGGAGCAGTCTTCAGAATGACTGCCCCAGATTCACCTGCATTGGGCTTGACCTCAGGACCCAGTAGATGTGACAGTAAGAGCGGATGCTCTTCAAAGACTGGAGCATGCCGTAGGTGGGCTGACCCTGGGAACTGCTGTGATCTACTGTGACAAATGCATACCCCAGATAGAGCCTGGTCCAAAGAGACTTGAAGCTAAGCACTGACAAACCCAAGCAACGGACAGTCAACCCAGCCCTGTGAGCAAGAAAATAAATGTCTGTAATTACTCTGTAAGCAACAAAACCCAATATGGAGCTGCTACTATACAGGGACCCCAGCTAGCATTCTGACCACGGCTCTTTATTGCCTCAAACCAAGAAGTGACCGGGCAGAAGAGAAGGAGTGGCTACCTGGGCAGTGACCCCACAACACTTTGCAAAGTGGGAGACTGAGGAAATGGAGAATTCAGAATCCTGGACACCAACTGCAGCTTCTCTTCGTATGCCAACTTCCTAGCCCTCCCTCCCTCCCTTCCTCTGGTGATGGCCCTGGGCTTTCACTAGAGAGCTGCCCACCCCACCTCACTGTCAGACCCTGTGCTTCAGGAAGGCTCTTTGATCTCTCGTTCTAGCCATAGGCTTGTGGTCCTGTCCTGGTCACAGAGGGTCTTCCATTCCCCTGACCACAGTGAGTAGTTCAAAGATGGATACATGACCCAGGCTAGAGCCAAAATTGCAACCCTGGGCTATCTCAAAAACTATTTGGTGGGAAGGAGCCCACTTTCCATGAGATATAGGCCAAAACAAATGCATGGAGGTCAGAAGACAACTTGTGCCACTTAGTTCTCTCCTTCCACCATGTGGACCCTGGAGATTGAACTCAGGTAGCCTGTCCTTTGAGTCCACTGGCTCAGAGGTAACTGCTTTATTCAATGCCACAGACTGAATAGCTCATAGCTATGGGAGCCTGTGGCTGATTGTGACTGCAAATCCTAAGCAGTCAGAGGTAGCAAAAGGCCAAAGACAGATGATAGACAGGGAAGAGGTAAACGTCTAGAAGACAGGCTCTCACAATAATTTGACGTCAAGGATGTCATGTGCTCTGGCGTGGGGTGTGGTGCTATTCCCATGGCACAGGGGAGGGGTTTTCCCTGTGTGTCTGTTCCATCATGCATTTATCTGATGGTTTCCATTACAAAGATTCCCTTACTGAACAGGCAGTTCTTCAGTCTCCTCTGACCAAGACGATACTGTATCGCTTGGGCACTGTAGTGCTGGAGATTCCGCTGAAACCAGGACCAAAGCATCTCGTGAGGGAAACAGACATGATTCAAAATTCACACTGGCCAGGGTGGAAACCACAAGCATGCAAAGAGCAGGAGTGGGGAGAGCAGGTGCTTCGAGGGCTCCCAGGAGGGGCTGTCAGCTGAGTGCTGAAGGGTGAGTCACCAGAGGTGTTAACCAAGTAGCAAATACAGGAGCAGCTGTGACGGCCATGCCGCTGTCTACTGGTGGGTCCTTGGCTGTGCTTGGCTTCTTCGCCAACCCTGGCTTACTTAGTAGGTTAAGGCTCAGGTGTTTAACAAGCTTAGGGAATGATGGAAGTACACAGCCTGTCTCTCAAGAAGAGAGTGGTTACGTACAGCGGGCTTCTCTGGCACACTATGTGATTGGGGGCGGGGAGGGTGAGTAGAGCAGTGTAGACTTGGTGGCTTGAATGAGACCTCACCCTCACAGGCTCAGGTTTTGAACACTTGGTCCCCAGTGGTGGTGCTGTTTGGAAAGGTTATGGAGCCTTTTTTTTGAGTTTCAGTTTTATTTTAATTAGTTATTTTATTTATTTACATCTCAAATGTTTTCCCCCTCCCGATCCCCCCCCAGGGTTGTTTACCCAGTACCCCCTCCCCTTTGCCTCTGAGATGGTGCTCCCCCGCCCCGTCCCAGGCATCCCCCTTCTCTGGGGCATCAAGTCTCTACAGTTTTAGGGGCATCCTCTCCCACTAAGGCCAGACAAGCCAGTCCTCTGCTACACATGTACCAGGGCATCAGACCAGACCGTGTATACTCTTTGGTTGGTGGCTTTGTCTCTAGGAATCCCAGGGGTCCAGGTAGTTGATACTGTTGTTCTTCCTATGGCGTTGCAATCCCCTTTAGCTCTTTTAGTCCTTCCTCTAACTCTTCCATAGGAGTCCCTGACCTCAGTCCAATGGTTGACTATAAGTATCTGCATCTGTCTCAGTCAGCTACTGGGAGAGCCTCTCAGAGGACAGCCTTGCTAAGCTCCTGTCTACAAGCACAATATAGCATCAGTAATAGTGTCAGGATTTGGTGGCCCCCATGGGATGGATTTCAAGTTGGGCCAGTCACTGGACAGCCTTTCCTTCAGTCTCTGCTCCTTTTTTGTCCCTGCATTTCTTTTAGACAGGAACAATTCTGGGTCAAAAAATTTGAAGGTGGGTTAGTGACCACACCCCTCCACTGGGGCCCCTATCTACAGGAGGTGGATTGTTCAGGTTTCATCTACCCACTGTTGGACATTCCAGCTAAGGTCATCCACACTGAATCCTGGGTAGCTCTCACATCCCAGGTCTCAGGGACTTTCTAGAGGTTCCCCCCAAACCCAAGCCCCAGAAGCTTCATATTTCCATTCATTCTCCTGGCCATCTGGGATCCTCTCCTGTCTCCCCCCATACCTGATCTTGCCCTCTTTTCCCCTCCCCCCTTCCCTCTCCCACCCCAGTCCCTCCTTCCCTCTGCCTCCCATGATTATTTTTTCCCCTTCTAAGTGAGATTGAAGCATCCTCATTTGAGCCTTCGTTCCTGTTTAACTTCTTAGGGCCTGTGGGATGTTATCATTGGTATTCTGTACTTTTTGGCTAATATCCACTAATCAGTGAGTATATGCCATGCATGTCCTTTTGGGTTTGGGTTACCTCACTCAGGATGATATTTTCTAGTTCCATCCATTTGCCTGCAAAATTCATGATGTCCTCATTTTTAATAGCCAAATACTATTCCATTGTGTAAATGAACCACACTTTCTGTATCCATTCTTTGGTTGAAGGACATCTGGATTGCTTCCAGTTTCCAGCTATTACAAATAAGACTGCTATGAACATAGTGGAGCATGTGTCCTTGTGGGATGGTGAGGCATCTTTTGGGTATACACCCAGGAGTGGTATTGCTGGGTCTTCAGGTAGAACTATTTCCACTTTTCTAAAGAACTGCCAGATTTATTTCCAGAGTTGTTGTACTAGTTTGCAATCCCACCAGCAATGGAGGAGTGGTCCTCTTTCTCCACATCCTTGCCAGCATGTACTGTCACTTGAGGTTTTGATCTTAGCCATTCTGATGGGTGTAAGGTGGAATCCAGGGTCGTTTTGATTTGCATTTCCCTGATGACTAAGGATGCTGAATATTTCTCTAAGTGCTTCTTGGCCATTTGAAATTCCTCTGTTGAGAATTCTCTGTTTAGTTCTGTATTCCATTTTTGATTGGGTTATTTGGATTTTTGGAGTCTAACTTCTTGAGTTCTTTATATAGTTTGGAATTTAGCCCTCTATCAGGATGTAGGGTTAGTGAAGATCTTTTCCCAATCTGTAGGTTGCCGTTTTGTCTTATTGACAGTGCCCTTTGTCTTACAGAAGTTTTTCAGTTTCATGAGGTCCTATTTATCAATTGTTGATCTTAGAGTCTGAGCCACTGATGGTCTGTTCAGGAAATTTTCCCCTGTGCCAATGCCTTTAAGGCTATTTCCCACTTTCTCTTCTATTAGATTCTGTATATTTGGTTCCATGTTGAGGTCCTTGATGATTTTCTACACAGACACCAGTACCAAAGTTAAATCAAAATCAAGTAAGCGATCTAAACAGTCCCCATAACCCCTAAGGAAATAGAAGCAGTCATTAAAAACCTCCCAACCAAAAAGAGCCCAAGGCCAGATTGCTTTAGTGCAGAATTCTACCAGACCTTCAAAGAAGAGCTAATACCAATATTCCTCAAATTATTCCACAAAGTAGAAACAGAAGGAATACTACCTAATTCATTCTATGAAGCCACAGTTACTCTGATACCTAAACCATACAAAGACCAAATAAAGAAAGAGAATTTCAGACCAATTTTGCTTATGAATATTGACACAAAAATACCCAATAAAATTCTTGCAAACTAAATCCAAGAACATCAAAAACATTGTTTACCACACTCAAGTAGGCTTCATTCCAGGGATGCCAAGATGGCTTAATATACAAAAATACATCAATGTAATCCACCATATAAACAAACTCAAAAGAAAAGGTCAAATAATCATCTCATTAGATGCTGAAAAATCCTTTGATGAAATCCAACACCCCTTCATGGAGAGATTAGGAATTTATGGCAAATACATAAACATAATAAAAGCAATATATAGCAAGCCAACAGCCAACATCAAATGAAATGGAGAGAAGTTTGAAACAATCCCACTAAAATCAAGGATAAGACAAGACTGACCACTCTCTGCCTATCTATTCAATATAGTACTTGAAGTTCTAGCTAGAGCAATTAGACAACAAAAGGAGACCAAGAGGATATAAATCAGAAAGGAAGAAGTCAAGGTACCACTATTTGCAGATGATATGATCGTATACATAAGTGACCTCAAAAATTCTACCAGAGAACTCCCAAACCTGACAAACAAACTTCAGCAAAGTGGTTGGATATAAAATTGACTGAAACAAATCAGTATCCCTTTTTTAGACAAATGATGAATGAGCTGAGAAAGAAATTAGGGAAACAACACCCTTCACAATAGCTACAATATAAAATATTTTGGTTTAACTCTAAGCAAATGAAAGACCTGTTTGATAAGAACTTCAAGTCCCTCAAGAGAGAAATTGAAGAAGACATCAGAAGATGGAAGTATCTCCTATGATCATTGTTCAATTGGATTAACATAGTAAAAATGTCCATCTTACCAAAAGCAATCTACAGATTCAATGCAATCCCCATCAGAATTCCAGCACAACTCTTCACAGAAGCAATTCTCAACTTCATATGGAAAGACAAAAAACCAAGGATAGCAAAAACAATTCTCGACAATAAAAGAATTTCTGGAGGAATTACTATCCCTGACCTCAAGCTGTACTACAGACAATAGTGATAAAAACCACATTGTACTGATACAGAGACAAGCAGGTCAATCAATGGAAGAGAATAGAAGACCCAGAAATAAACCCACACACCTATGGACACCTGATCTTTGACAAAGAAGCCAAAACCATACAGTGGAAAAAAGAAATCTTTATCTTCAACAAATATTGCTGGTCTAACTGGTGGTCTGAATGTAGAAGAATGCAAATTGATCCATCTTTATCACCTTGCACAGAGCTCAAGTCCAAGTAGTTATGGAGCCTTTAAGAGCTGAAATCTTGCTGGAGAAAGTATATCATGGTGGAGTAGGGGAGGGAGGCTCTTGGAGCGATTATAATCTCACATAAAAAAAGCAAAGTGACCAGCTAGCTCTCTGCTCCTGCAATAACCATCTGGAACCATAAGCCAAAATTAATATCTTTTTCTTAAGTTGCTTTTGGCCAGAGTGTCTAATCATTGCAACAGAAAACTAATACAATAGGCTACTACAAAAGTATTAAAACAATAAATCCAAAAGGGAATAAATTCTGGTCTAGCAAATTATTATTAAACAATCTTTTGTGTAAGGAAAAAATATACATATACCAAGTAGATGCATTTTAAGAGAGAGAAACACATGAGGAAGGTATATTAGTCAGCTTTCCATTGCTATAATATGCTTGAGATAGCAATCTTAAAAAGGAGAAATGTTTATTTGGGTTCATGGTTTTGAAGGTTTCAGTTCTTGACTAATTTGTTGCTTTAGGGCCCATGGCAAGATGACACATCATGGTAGAAGCTCATGGGAAGGAAGTCTTCATCTCATGGTGACTGAGAAGTGGAGGAAATGAGGGGAAGCTAGCCAGAGCCCCAAATCCCAATCAAGGTCTCACCCACAATGACTAATTTCTACCCTCTAGTTCTACCTCTTAAAGGTTCCCCTGACTCCCAGTAGTGCCCCAGGCTGGTGACTGAACCTTTAGGATGTAGACTTAGGGCTACATTTAAGATGTAAACCATAGCATTTAGCACAATAGAGCACCTCAGAAGCCATGGCTTGTTCTTGTGTTCTGGAGGCTAGCCCTTTGAGGTCAAGGTGTTATTGGGGTCCCCCACTTCGTAGGACCACAAGAGAAGAACCATTCCAGGCCTGTCACTTGCCTTTGTCTTCTTTTTGTCTCTCCACATGATCTTCCTTCTGTGTGCATCTCTGTGCCCAGAGTCCCCAGTTAGTAAGGACATTTGTCAACTGTGCTCAAAAGTAACTCCCATGGTCTCAGTCTTCCACCTGCACTACCTCTGCTTGTGAATAGAATTTAGGACTAAACCTCAACATGCAAGTTAGAGGGGCCACAACCCAACCCTCAGCTATTGGAGGAAGGAGGGAATTCACCTTCTACTTCTATCCCTTCATGGATGTGAGCTTTCTCAATTGGAGCGAATTTTGGATAGCACAGAGATGCTTTCAACAAAAGCTCAGCTGGAGATGCAAAGGTCCTGCACTGCTGCCAGGGACAACTGCCCAGTGAAAGCTCTGGAATGTGTTGTAGGTTGAATCTATTTATCTCCACGTGTAAAACAACAGGTATGCTCTCCTCTGAGGTCCAATAGAGATCACATGTCTAAGAGAGAACATGGCCACTGTCAGCCTTTTGTGCTTCTAGGTGTTTAGATTTTACTTTCTACTTTAAAAATTTCTTTTTGTAGGTGTGTCATAAATCTACAACTTTCATCTTTGAGGTGGATTTTCCTTCTAAGTGGTGTTCAAAGGGCTGTCCTTCCGATGGTCTTTTAGTAAGTCCCATATTTTTATGTCAAAGAAAAATTACATACAGTGACAGCATGTGAGTCTGATCCTCTCCAAAATCTAAACAGTTGGAGTTGGCATTGTTGTGTGACAAAGTATAACAACAGTATGTACACACACACTCACTCACACACACATGCACGTGTACACACATACATACAGACATACGCACATACACACATGCGCACACACACCTATGATTTTTGTTTCACTTCAAACACCAAACAGAAGACTTAAGTTCTTCGAACAAACAAACTTTAGTGAATAGCTGACAAGGTGTCTTAATTTTCTTTCAGTTACTGCAGTAAACACCATGGCCAAAAGCAACTTGGGGAGGAAAGAATTTATTTCATCTTACAGATTACAGTCCATTCTTGAGGGGAAGCCAGGGGAGGAACCTGAAGGCAACTGAAGCAGAGGCTGTGGAGGAGTGCTGCTTATTGGCTTGCTTTCTCATATAGCCAAGGGCTACTTGTTCAGACATGATACCACCCACAGAGGGCTAGGCCCTCCCACGTCAGTCATCAATCAAGAAGATGCTTCCTTGGCTTGCCTATAGGCTGATCTGATAGAGGCGTTTTCTCCACTGAGGCTTCCTCTTCACAGGTGACCCTGATTCACATCTAGCTGTCAAGGAACTAGGCAGAACAGAAGAGAAGCTTAAATTTCCAATTGAGCATTCTGTTTTATTAACTATTGTTAATCTCTGTAGAAGTTATGGCTCCCAGAAATGAGACTCAGACTCAAAATATATTTACTAATACCTTGACCACATAGCTGGGCTCTTGTCTGACTAGATCATACCTTAAAGTAACCTATTCTAATTTACATTCTGCCATGTGACTGGTTACCTGTGCTCAGGTACCATGCATACGGCTTGCCACACCCTCCTGGACAAATCTCCTGTACCTCTCACTATCCCAGAATCCTTTTTGCTTCCCAGATGTCCCATTCCCTATTTCCTGCCTAAGCCATAGGCTATCAAATTTATTATTGACAAATGCCTCATCCATACAGACACAAGATATTTTCTCTACAAATCTCAGTGTACTTAAATATGAATTGAACCTTCCAGTAGGCATGAATTGAAAATGACACTCTGTAGAGGTTGTGATAAGGTTCCAGACAGTTATGGGGATCTTGGATGTCTCTCTGGATATGAGAGCAAATGAGCCTTATTTTGCTCATGACTTCAGGAACTAGACCTTGGGAATGGATCCACTGGGTGCCCCTTGCTGTGGGTCTCTTATTGGCTGCTGTCAGAGATCTTCTCACCTGACTTCAGCAGGGCTCTCAACAGGCATCCAACACATCCACACCAGTCCCCAGGATGGTAGTCTTGGGGTAACCAAAGGTTTTAATGATAGTTCTGTTCTTCCAGAGCAAGACTCACAAGCAGATTAGACTATGTAGTTTTTTCTGTGGCTCTAGGATTATCAACCTAAGATGAAAGGGCCCAGATTTAAGGCATGAGACTGGTAGAAACTCATGGCCTTTTCTTGGTTCTTGAAATGAACCAAGCATATGTGTTATTGTGGTGGTTTGAACATGCTTGACCCCAGGAGTGGCATTATTAGCAGGTGTGGTCTTGTTGGAGCAGTTCTCATGGCTGCCTTCTGATCAAGATGTAGAACTCTTGGCTCCTCCAGCACCATGCTTGCCTGGATGCTGCCATGCTTCCTGCCTTGATGATAATGGACTGAACTTCTGAACCTGTAAGCCAGCACCAGTGTTGTCCTTTATAAGAATTGCTTTGGTCATGATGCCTGTTCACAGGAATAAAACTCTAACTAAGACAGTTATCTACTGAATGTGGCAAGTTTTCCTGGTTATTGTTTTTTTATTATTATTTTATGTGTACAGTATTTTTCCTGCATGTATGTCTGTACACCACATGTGTTCCTGATGCTGTGTCAGATCTTCTGGAAGTGGAGACACTGACAGTTGTGAACCACCATGTCAATGTTGAGACTTGAACTTGAGCCCTCTGGAAGAGCAGCAAGTATCCTTAACCACTGAGCCATCTGGCCCCATTCCCAAAGCTTTGAGGCAACAAATCTTAATGATCATACAATGTCTATAAGTCCGAAGTTCAGGAGGAGCTTAGGAGATTGCTTTAGACTCAAGATCTCTTGTGAGGCCACAACAAGGTCTCTGTACCCTCTGCACAGACTTCAGCCATCTAAAGGTTTGGCCGATGCTGGGAGATCCAGACCTGAATGGGACCACTCAGAGTTATTGGCAGAAACTCAGCTCTGTAGCTCAGCAACCTCTGCAGCCCTTACCCCTTAAGTCCCCACAGTGTGGCCTCAACCACAGTTCCCACTGTGTGGCCTCAAGCTTCCACCAAGCTAGAGAGGAAGAAGAGGTAGTGGAGGCAGAGGAGAGAGAAAGGGATCGAGAGATGGAGGGGTAGACAGAGGCAGAATGAGAGCCGGATGCTGAGCTGTCTTTATGATCTAATCTCTTGTTAGTTGGCTTTGCTTTACTGTGATAAACTATCAGTGATAACTCGAAATGGTCACATGTTCATTTCAGAGTCTCTTTGACACCTCTGCTGTGGGCTTAGGTGAGGAGTAAGGGTGAGTCAGTTCTGGGAGAGGAAGAAAGAAAGGGAGGGAGGGAGATCATTGAAGGGACCTGGAATCTCCTTGTTTTATAAAGACATTATAGAAGAACATTCCCATAGCTTCATCTAAATCTAATCACCTCCCACAGTCCACACCTCCAACTGCCACCACACTTAGAGGTGGGGCTTCTAAGGGAATTTAGGGAGGACGCAAATGTTCAGTCCATCCCATTACACCCCAGTCCTTTAAAACGTGTCCTTTTCACATACAAATACATCCGCCCCATTCCTAGTCTCACAAGACTTGACTGGTGCCAGATGCAACTCTTTAAGTAGATAGAGAGCCCCAGTTTCCATCTCTGTACTGTGAAAGGCAGACAGCCACAGCACACAGGATGGTCCTTCCCCAGCAAACACGGGGTCAGCTCAGGACCCCCTCCCTCAAGAGAAACAAAGCCATAAATGCCAAGTCCCCAGGAGAAAATGGTGCAGTGTGTGCCAGCCCTAGACACTCAACAGGGTGCTTAAAGCATCTGTGGGTATAACTTGCATCCCAAGTAGGATGTAAGTGCTATCGAAACCTTCCTCTCTGGGTTTTCTTCAGAATCCACCTAGCCTCACAGAAGACCCAGCTGCTGGCATCTCCAAAGAAGCCCTCAGATAGATGAAGGTGGGAATGTGTCCCATGGCTAGCTCCTGCTCATCACAGCTGCTAGGGAAACTCGGGGATATTTAGCAATCACCAGTGGTTTGTGCACCCACAGCATCTGTGCCAGCAGCTGCTGGACCTGCAGTGTCTGCTGCAGAGCCTGTGAGCACAGCCAGATGTCCTCACTGGTCAGGGAGAAACAGCAGAACAGGGCGCTGACTTGGGAAATGGGTTCAGTGGTGGCCTCTCACAGATACTTACATCATGAATGACCATGATTTACTCATGAGATACATCTGAACGCCGACAGGCAGGGTTCTCGGGTGAACAATGAACAAAAGTGACCCAGTTTCTGACTTTGCAGAACTTACAGGTTAGGGAGAAAGACCAATAAAGATTGAATAACCACACAATAGACACCAAATCTGGCAAAAGATATAAAGTCACAGGCCTTCTTCTTGCATCTTCTGTGAAGAAGGCCCGCCCCTCACAGGCCTAGAACATACAGCCCTTGACAGTACCACTGTGCATGGGGTGCTGCTTACTGGCTTGCTCCCTATGGCTTGCCCAGCCTGCACTCTTATAGAACCCAGGGATGGCCCCACCCACAATGGACTGGCCCTTCCCCCATCAATCACTAATTAAGAAAATGCCTTACAGCCGGATCTTAAGAAGACATCTTCTCAGCTGAGGTTCCCTCCCTTCAGATAACTTGTTTATGTGTCAATTTGACATAAGAGTAGCCCATTCCTCCCCACCCCCACCACCCCCACCCTCCTGCTTTTAACGGAGCTGTTAGAGATGCAGACTCAGGTCCTCAAGCTTGTGCAGCTGGCACATTGCCAACTGAGCCATCACACAGCCCCTTAAACTGATTTTTATAAGGAAGGATCAGTAACACTCAAGACTGCAGCATGGAGTCTGTCCTTGAAGTCGCTGTACTTAGAAGCAAGAACTGCAGCCAACACCTTAGCGCTGGTGCACATTTTTTGGCAATACTGTTGAACTTTGGCTAGCCTTAGATCACTCTTCTCCACATTCCTGTGTCATGAGCTAATTAGAAGTCCTCATTGTTTGACTGATCCTCTATAAATTCAGCTTGCTGAGACTCGCATCCCAATGTATCCCTAACTGACACCACATATTTTAGGAGCATGTGGTACTAACACATACTAAGCCTCAAGCTTAGCACTGGACAGTACTGACATGTACTCAGTACTGAACAGTACTGACATGTACTCGGTATTGACATGTACTCGGTACTGACATGTACTCAGTACTGCATAGTACTGACTCATACCAAGCCCCTGCTTCAGCTCACTTAGTTTTCAGAGCACACTGCCTCTTTACTGTGCTATTTTTAGTCCCCTGGTGTTGATCTAGATTCCCAACTGCCACCTCCTAGCTCAGTGCCATTACATGCTGTGTCGGGGAGTGGCCTTGGCTGTCAACACCTAGCTCTAGAGTCCCATAGGCACCTTCCTCTGCACCCTTGCCTTGACTTGATGGGTCTTATTGATGTCCTAGCTCTAGAGGGCTGGCTGAGATTGTGTGGTTCAAAGTGTACATAATTCATTTCTTCTGTTTTGATTTTCATTTCTTCTTTGTTATGTACATGCAATGGAAATATATAATATTTTAAACACCATTGTTTCTGTGGCTCTTCTCCTGGAAGGTAGCAGAGCAGAGCCTGCGCTAAAACCATGGGCTCTGGATCTTGGCTGGCAGGTTTTAAACCCCAGTGCAGTGACTTCATAGGTACATAATCCTCAGCAAGATTGAAGCCCAAGTTCACACAGCTGTAGAATGGGGTGGCAAAAACATCCTTTCACCAAGATGACACAGAAAGAGAAGGAAGCTCCCGCCTTTGCCTAAATCTGAAGCCAACATGAAGATCTGAAAACAAAAGGTGAGGCTGAAACGTGACCACAGCCACAGAGGGAAGATCTGAATGTCACCCACCTTCCAGTGTCCCAAGGCACCATGGCTCTGCAGGCAGCCAAAAGACCTCAGGAACACACTCTAGGAGAAGCCAGGTTGACCACTGAGCCTCAGCATGCTCCCCCTGAACACTCAGCCATGATGAGACAGAAGACATCCCGATGTGATGAAGGCTGACAGACACCAGATCAAACAGGCTGTGGGAAGCCCCATGACATTCACATAAGCAGGCCTGGCCAGGGGAGAAGGCACACAGTCCTCTGGCTCCTGATGATGGTGCTTTGAATGGCATAGCCAGTAACCACTAGGGTCATCTAGACCAAGTCCTGCTGGCTAATTCTAAATACACCATCTTTCATCACTAGCAAAAAACCAACCAACAAACCAAACAAACAAACAAACAACAAAACAAAGAAGCTAAAGGAAGCAAACAACAACAGCAAAATGCCCACCTCAGGGATCAACCACATCATTTGGAAAACACTTAAGGTGATGTGATCTAAGTGGGGGTGTCTTCTCAGCTGGCTGGGGAGGAAACCATGAGGTAGAAGGTGACAAATCTCTGCTTCTCAAAAGGACACACTGGGGAAAGTGTCCAAGAGGTGGTTTCTGCTAAACTTAAAGCCCCTCTTAGCCTCACACTGCAGGAAGCTGGAAGCAAACTCTTGAGGAAGTTGGCACTGGGTGGCTGTGCCATCAAGAAATTGGCTAGTTGAGATCTCATAGAGCAAACATACTTGAGAGCTGAGATCTCACAGAGCAACCACACTTGAGAGCTGAGATCTCACAGAACAACCGCACTTGAGAGTTGAGATCTCATAGAGCAACCGCACTTGAGGCACCTGGCAGGATCAGATCAATTGAAGAGGAACAAACCACTCACTCCCACCCCCACCCCTAGCTCTACCTGGACTCCCACCCAGCAGAGAGGTCCCCTGGAAGTCATCTCTGACAACACAGGATGCTGTCCTCTCATGACCTGGAGGTAACATTTCAGCTCCTCTCGGGCATCCTCAGGCCAGGCCAGATGCCCAGTTGTTCCTGGCTACCCTCAGCTGAGTTGGCTCCAGTCAAGCCTGTCAGGAGAGCACAGAGCTTCTTCTATCCTAGATAGCGGCTGAAAGGGTAGACACTCATCTCCTAAGCCCTGGTGCCTGGTCTTCTGCTGCTCTGTGAAGTTGATCTCTGGGAGGAGGCTCAGAGTAGGGCTTGCATACTTATTACCCGCTCTGAGCGGGGCCTTCCGCAAAGGCACGGCTGGCAATGCCCTGTAGTGTAGATGCTTCCACCCAACCCTTTGCTTTACAGATGGGGAATCCCAACATCTCCAGCAGGCCCTGGGACAGACTTCCTGAGAACCTGCTGATGCTTCTGACCCTCATCTGCCTGTGGCTGGTTCCCAACAAGACCTTACTTATAAAATTATCACCGAGATTCTTTTGACCTCTTATTTAGTCCCAGAATGGTGACACCCTTCATCTTTCTTTTGTAGAAAAAATGGTTGATTGAGTGAGGTCCCAGCTAATTGCAGTTTCCAAACTTGGAGCCAGGCTGTTGCTTAAACACATGACTTCAGGAAACTGGCTTCCATTTTCCCAAATTTCCATTTTCTTATCTTTAAAATGGGCACAGTAGTACTGTGCACCTCAAGGGGTTGGTGTAGGAGTGTAGTAAGACCATTGGCAGATGTGGAGTCCAGCAAGCGGCACTTACTAAAGACACTCAGAGAACCAGCTACCTTCGTCATCATCTTCAACACCGTCTGCTCCTTGGTGTCTGTCTCTGTTGGCAGGCAGATGAGTACTAGCAATACTGTGACCTTGAAAGTACTTTTGACAAGTCCCCACTCTGCAGATACATCTTTTGCTGCAGGGCTTAGATGCATGAAAACATGTCATCCATCCCATTCCCCGCTAGTAAGGAAAACAGGTACTGGAAAAAAACATTAAGGATGGCAGCTTACTCTGGTGGGACCTCATCCAACACAGGTTTTGATATCCCTTCTCTTCTTTTCCTCTCTCATCAGCATCTTTGACCCCTAGTCTTTTCACAGGCATTTCTGAGTGTCCTTGAATGTCTTCCAAAACTTCTTCAAAATCTGGTCCCTCCTTCCACCCTCCCGTGCTCCCCACCCACGATTTCTTGGCTCCTGCATCTGCCACCTGTTCTAGTCCCACAGCTCCAGAATGCACTCTCTCCCATCCTGGGATCTTAGCAGGACAGACTGGACTTTCTAGATAAAGGCTTGCATTTATAAATTGCACACTAGCTCTTTTACAACACAGGCCCCATTAATCCACCTGTTTCAGCTCGAGTCCCTCCAACCCTGTCCTTCCATGGAGATAGCACTTCAGCTTTAAGGACATGCTAACCCTGCACAGACAGGTTTCCCACAGTTGGACTCAGCAATGCCAGGAACTTTCTGAAACAGGGATCCATAAAGCTCTACAGGCTCTTGTCAACATGGCCATTTACCACCCCTCAACATGCACGTCACACACGCCTTGCATGCCACACACACCACACATGCACACTGCTCCTACCACCTCAACAGATCATCCCAGCATGAGAAGTCTTCAAGGCCAATGCCACCATGCTGCAGCTCCCCACACCGCCCTCATCATCTGGCTTTCATCTCTATTTTCAGAACTCTACTTCATTTCCCTCTTCCACATCCCAGTCTCTCCAAGGCCATAGCCTTGGAGACAGTGAAGCCCACTCAGCATCAGAGTTCTGCCTCACTCCCTGTCCCAGGACCAGCCTTTACTTCCTGTTGCTAACCAAAGCCCAGGTAGCTTCTGCTCACTCATCTGTTGCTGGCCCAGTGGCTCTCCACTGTTCAGACTCCTCGTTTCACCAGCCACAAGTAGAGTCCCCTTCCTGGTCACTTCTGTTTCCTTTAAAAGGCTCCTAAGATTGGATGCCACAGCCTGGAATCCTCATGTACTTTGTCACCATGAGAGTGATGCTGGTAGAATGCCTGTGATGTGCCAACTTTTCACATCACGGCTCATTTAGAATTCTCAAACCCCATGATGTAAGCATGGCTATCACCCCTTTTCACAAGTTAGGAGATGGAGGCAGACGCAGGCAAGGTTTTTGGCTGAGGATTTCTGGGAAAAAGCTGAAAATCAAGCTATGTCCAAGAGACGCTTGACCCCCATCCCATGTTCCTCGGGGGCAACATCCACAACCACTGCAATGGAGGAAGAATCTGAGGGTGGAGGGGCTGACAAGCAGGCAAATCAAATGTGGCCACACACAAGAGAGAAGGAAACTCATCATTTGCAGGACAGAAACAAGTCTGGAGGAGATGGTACTGACTGAACCGAGCCAGACATGGAAAGACAAATGCAGAGTGATCTCAAATGTGGAACTTGCAATGATGGTGAAACATGGGAGGAAGGAGGAAAATGGCATCGAGGAGAGGCCAGGGAAGAAGGGAGTGAGATGCTGGTCAGAGGATACAAAGTTTCAGCTGCAAGCAACTGTAAGAGACTGTAGTACCACATGTGATTAAAGTTAATCACAAGGTGTTATATTCTTGAAAGGCACCCAGACTCAGACACAAGCATGTGAGGTAATGCATACACACACACACACACACACACACACACACACACACACACACACATATGCAAGCTCAAAATTGGCATGCTCTGTAATATGGAATGGTCTACAATATACACATTTTCAAAATGCCACGTCACACTAATGAAGATATACAGCTTTTTAAATTAAAATGGTTAATCTTTTGAAAAGATTTAAGATGATGGTGTTGGCACAGGAGGCCAGCCACTTAGCCACCACCACCACCCTCTTAGGGATGGCAGAGTCCTTCACCTACATGCTTGGAAGTTTTGGTACCTGCCTCACTGTCTCTGCTTCCTCAAGCTACACATGTCCTAATGCTCCTAACACATGTTCATGAATGCTCTTCTTCCAGCGCCCCTTGTCCCTCTGCTTCCCACCCCCTCCCTTCCTCTCCCTCCGTCAGGTGCTTGGACGGGATTACTGAAGAGAGCCACATGTTATAGACTGAATTCCTGGGCCTCTCTCAATTTCATAGTCCAAATGCTCACACCCAGTGTGGTGCCATTTGGAGTTAGGCCCACTGGGAGGTAGGTAAGGTTAGAACAGGTCACAAGAGTGGATGGAGCCTGTATGATGAGACTAATGTCATTATTTAGAAAACGCCCCCAATACCGACTCTCTCTCCATATATACAAGTCGAGAGAAGAGGCCTCAAAATGAAACCTGCCTTGCTGATATCATCTTAGACTTGAAGGCCTGCTGTGTTGGCAGCATGTGCTGACTACCCTGGGCTCCCCATAATCTCCATTTCAGACTCTGCCTCCTTCCCAGTGTGGACCCATCATTATCTCAACTCTAACAGTATGCAAAGCCGATCAACATGTCTGACCCTTGACCCAGTCACCAGAGGACTTGTGTCCTCCACAGCCCACTAGTCCCTTTCAAGTGCCCTTGCCCACACACCCATCTTTGCCTCCTCACCCCCACCCAGCAAAACCCAGTCCTACTGAAGTCTTTGGTCAACTGTACCTGCTCCTAGAAGCTCATCACGGTCACATGCAATCATACAGGGCAGACCATGCAACCCCAAAGAAGATCTTTTGGCTTTCTCCAGCAAGCAGACATCATTCTCCCCGTCTGGCCCTCTCCCTCTCAGCTGGTGGATCCTACCCTTCTGTCTTCCACCTTCCCACCCTCCCCATCTCCACTGTCCATGTATTATGTCCGTGCACCTCCAATGGAATCTACTCACCTGTCGCAGCTGTCGTAACTCCCCCACCATTCTCCAAAACTCACTCTCTCCAGATGTCCAGCCTCTCCTCTTTCCTGAAGCTGATCCCCCCCCCCAGGGCCACTATCAGCTTCCCAGGTGCTCAAGCCAAGCCGTTGGCTGCCTTTGTGACCTTGACCTGTAGTTCCCTCCCTTCTTAAATACAGTGTGATGTCAAACATAATCAAGCCCTTCAAAAAGCAAACACTCAATTATGCAGACACAGGTGGCCAGAGGTGTTCTCAGAGGAGCCCTGAGGTGGTGGTTTCGAGTGTTGCCTAAGGCCTTCGAGCGTCAAGATTTGTTCAGGGCCAGGATTTCACTGGTGGATGTTTCCAGAGCCAGAAGAACCATTTGGCTGGGCTTATTCCTGAAAAGAAGCTAAAGATTTCCAGGCAGATGAATGTCAGACAAGATTCAATCCAGCAACTCCTCAGATCCCTGATGATTCCTTTGGAACCCACTCATTCCCACTCCTGAACTAGTTAACGGGAAGAATTAGGCTAATTGCATACTGGGAAAGTTGGGGTCCTCTCAATACAGGGAAAGGTGAGGAGCCTGGGAGATGTGGCCACCACCCGTCTCCACACAGGATTAATTCTGGAGACCTGAACTAAAGCTAAACCTTCTGAGGTGTAAGTGAACTTACTCCAGGCTTTGGACTGCCTCTTTAAGAAGTCAGAGGTGAGAAGGCCTAGCACATAGCCAAGTACAGAATCTTCTGTAAACTCACATGTACATCCTAGAGAACAGGCTATACAACTTGACCTTGAAAATGCTGGATGAGGTCAGGGACTGGTGTCAGAGCAGGCATTTCCTTCTCTTGCCCAAAGCTGGTGTCATGGGAGCTTTGATGAAGAGGGACATCTTAGCATCATCTCCTGTCACACTGCCAATTCTGTAGCTCTTTGAGTTTAGCCTTCTACCCCGACTGTTCTTCACCTGGAAACCTCCATGAAACCAAGAGCAGTGTGTCTCATGGTCAGTCCCCCACCTCCAATGGAGACACACTGGTTCAGAACAATCTTTCTACTTAAGATCCCATTAGACTCTAAATTTCATCTGTATGCCCAGCACCGAGCTTGGCACAGAGGTGCCTCCCATCCCCACCCATGCCCGTCGGAGGAAAAGAAGGGGGTGGGCTCCACAGCAGAACAAATAATGCCTATCTGGCTTTCGAAAGATCAATCCCCCAAAAGGCTCAAAATCAAAAGACAGAGTTAAAGCTCACCAACTCCTCACAGATATTCTTTCCCATCCTAGGACAACACAGGTCCCGCTAAAAGCAGGCCATGTAGAGGCAACTTGTCTAACCCCATGTATGGATGTGCCATGGCTGATGGTTTAAACTCCTGGGCTATTTTTGAGTATTCAAACAGAGCAGTTCTGTGAGACAGTGCTGCTATTTGGAGAAGCTAAATGTCCAGCTTGGCTCCCACCACCAAGGACGATGGAGGTTCCCATTCTTCCAAGGCAGCCCAGAGCCTGGGATGACTGCCCTCAGAACACACAGCCTCCTCCCTGTCCTGCTAGGACAATTAAGCTGGCTCCCCCAAGAAGCCTACTGTGATGCCCTGGATGGAAGCAGACTTGATCTTCTCAGGGCTCCCGCCCTGGGAGAGGCAGCAGGCAACTGTGCTTTGCCATAGAGTGCAGGGCTCATCTGTGTGGGAAATCTCCATTTCTAACTCACAGGGTCAGTTTGTAAATCACTTAATCTCCTCCCTCAGTTTCAAAATATGGATAGTGTTGGAGTCTGAATGTGTCCTTCAAAGTCCTCAGGTTGGGAATTTAATCCCTGATACGTTAGTACCAGGAGGTGGAGCCCTTTGGGAACTGTTCATGTCATGTGGACTGCACTTTGTGAGTGGGCACAGGCTGTGATGACTAGGAGTGTGTGGCCCTTTTCTACCTCTTCCATCCCTCTGCCATGGAGGACACAGCAACATCAGCAAGGTGCCCTCCTGGAAGGAGAGACTGGTCCAGCTGCAGGCTGCTTGCTTGTACCTGGAGCTTGCATTCCGAAGAACAGGACTTTATCCTCCACAGTCCTAGAGGTTAGATGTCCTAGTCTGTGGTATTCCATCATGGCAGCACATGTGTGCTAAAGCAGAAGGAAGCATCCAGTCCAGGGATGGTTGAGAAATGAGTTAACACAAGCAAAAGGCCAGAGACGAGCTGGATGGGAGGGACGTACTGTGCCAGCACCGCAACATTGTTATTAATCATGACACTGTTTCCACCATTAGACTATATCCTGCCTTGTGGGAAAACACTGTCGCTGGAGGCTTCTCAAGAGAAGAAATCTTTGGGCCGAGTCTTCATCTTGCTCTCAGCACCACAGCTCAGATGCAGCAAATGAAAAGCAATTCTCACGCCCCAGTGAACATCAGGTGCATATAAAGAGAGCATTCCCTGTCCCACTGCCACATACGAAACACAATCTCCGGCTGCCAAGATGACTCAGCAACCAAGAGCACTTGCTGCTTTTGCAGGGGAACAGGTTCAGTTCCAAGCACCCACACTGGGAGGCTTGCAAACACCTGTAACTCTAGGGGATCAGAACTGACGGACTTCTCCAGGCACCTGCACTCACAGAAACACACAGACACATAAGTTAAAAAACAAACAAACAAACAAAAACCCCAAAACACACACACACACACAAACCCAAAAACAAAAAATTTACTCTTTCAATTTAATTATAAATTTAATTACATATAATAAGTAAATATTTAATTAAATATAATCTTGACCCTGATAAATATTTAAAATGTTCTCCTCCCTAAGGAACTTAGACTGTGGCAATATCTGCCCTTTTTCTAGGCTCCCAGCCTCCTTGTTTTTTTAAGACAGCCCTGCCTCTCCATCACCCTTTTTCCACATACAAAATAGATGGATCATGGTGAGAAGTCCAGGAGAGATGCCTTCCCTAAGGATGTGAACCCAGAGCCAAACACTACAAAGAATGAATTTCATGACAGACCCACCTTTATGTTTGTGATTTTTGTTTTTGTTTTTCTGTTTAAATGATAGATGGAGTCGGAAGCAGCAGCCCGGACCCTTTTCTACACCTGCTCATAGTGGCAGCTGCTAGAGAGAGCAAAAGAAACTTCTTTAGCTCGGGTGGGGACAGAAACCAGATGGAACCACTATTATCTCTGTGACCTGAGTCTCTCAGAGGTGTGAACAATACAGCCACCTCTCCTGAAGATCTATCAGGAGCCATGACAACCATACCAGTGTCTGGTGCCCTGCCCCCCACTTCACAGAGACCACAGGAGCTGCCAATCAAGAAGCCACTTCTCAGGCCATTCCCGGAATTATCATCCCTACCACTTGTCATCCCAGTCCCCAGCCTCTCAGGGAGACTACTCCAGCCACTAACAGTCTGAGAAGGCTGCATTCTATCCAAGGAAGCCAATATGGCTGTCACCATGCTGTTCCAACCACAGCTGTGTCTGGGATGTTTCACTTGAGTAACAGCAATTTTGGTGAACCATGGCTCTGGAGATGGCTGTTTAGAGCTCCCTCACCCACAGTCCTTAACCAAGACAGGAGCCCCTCCCTCGCTGGTGACAGCTGGCTCTGGCATGCCTGCCTGACTCTGGAAACAGCCCCTCAGCTCACTCTCCTCTATGGGCAAGGAAACAGACCCCTAGTCACTATACTACAAACCTGGCCTAAATAAAGCCTCTTCTCTGAGTGCTCCATTGCCTACTGTGGTCTTTATCTCGAGCACGGCAAGCTGAGCTGCTGTCGCTAGGATCAGCTCACTCCCTGAACACTGAGGTGAGGGAGGAGCTCACAAGTTCTGGCCATTGAAGAGGTCCAAAGAGTCTCAGAGTACCTGGTGTTGCTGAGGAACCACCAAACGTGTCCTAGAGCTGAGAGCCCTGTCATCCTAAGCTTGCAGCTATGACACTGTATACTGAGCCTTGAACTTTCAAAGCCAGAGCTAAAAAGCCTCTGGTCTTAAAAATCTAGAGTTGCAAGCCTCTGGATCACCGGGCCAGAGTCTAAGCTTCTGGCTTTCTAGCCAAAGAGCTATGAGCCTCTGGCCCTCAAAGCTCAGAGCTGCTGATGTCCAGTAATGATAGCTATGCTTGACTTCTGTCTAAACAGAGCAAGGTAGCCCTCAGGCAATGGTGGCAATGTGGTCTCAGCAGAGAAGAGATAAAAAATGTATACTCAATTGAATGGACAAGACCCCCAGGACAAAGAACACACCTGACCCCAGAGTCTCTGTGACACACAGGGGACACTCTGCCTTCCCTGCGCTCTGGCCTTGGACAAAACAGTCAGGGGCTCAGACCTGTGAGCACTCCTCACTAGGAAAGCTAGGGTCTGTGTCATGACTGAGGTTCCTCTATGAGGATGCAGCTTGTGGACAAACCTGCCATGGTTCTGATGGGCTTTCCATGTGTTTAAGGTTTGCAGAGAATCTAGTTCTCATTGTCAAGTATCAGAAGGGTGGAAATGTAATCCACCCATAGTGTCTGTGGGAACCTTGGGGAGGTGACTGAGATTAGATAAGGCTGTGATCCAAAATAAACCTTTCCTCTTTACAAGTTAGCCAACTTTCGAGATGCCATTATGGGAACAGAAAACAGACATTACCCTCCCCAGGCCTGGTTAGGCCATAGCCTGCTCGAAAAGCAGAAAGGGTGCATACTGGCTCTGAATTGGTGTTTGTCTACACAGTCCGAGCCCTGGGGGGCAGAGAGGATAGCTTGTTTAGAGTCACCTTGGTGAGCTTTTCCCAGGAGCCTGGTACATAGCTAAGGGCATAAAGCAGACACTCCACAAATACTACAGAGTCAGTGGGGAAGAACAGGCTAAGCAACTCTGGAGGAGTCAGGACCAGAAGGTGACTCTGTTGACTGGAAGTACAAAGTCAAGAGAAAGAGGAGAGTCTGCCATTGTTCCCGCACAAAAGGACAAGAAGCATCTGAGTGTGCCTACACCCAGTCCAGCCAGGCATGGGTGGCCAGGTTCCCAGACAAAAATGAAGCAAGAGGAGCCCTCAATAATGTTAAATGTGAAACAAAATCAAGAAAAGCAGCAGGCCTTGCATCCAGTGGTCAATCAGAAGAGAGAGCAGAAGAGAAAGCAGCGAACAGGAGGAAAAAAAGAAGACAGAGAGAAGAAAAAGGCCCTGGAAGCAGGAAGATGAGCTGAAGAAGGGCAAGGGTCTCAGAGTTTCAGTAACCCAGAACAGGAGGGGGGGGGGGGGGGGGGGGGGGGGGGGGGGGGGGGGGAGGGAGGGAGGGAGG
>NW_021620929.1:1177857-1205767 GCF_004785775.1 Grammomys surdaster
GGAGGGAGGGAGGGAGGGAGGGAGGGAGGGAGGGAGGGAGGGAGAAAGAGAGAGAGAACAGGTAGGGAGTGTGAGTGAGTGCATGATTCTGTGTGTGTATGTGTGTGTGCACGCACATGTCAACTGAGTAATAGAAGAAAGGGCTCCAGAGACAGTGGGTGAGTGCATGTCTGAGTGTGTGTGAGTCAATGGAATGACGGAAGAGAGGGTTCCAGAGACAGTGGGAGAGACAGAGAGTAAGACAGAGTGTGTGTGTGTGTGTGTGTGTGTGTGTGTGTGTGTGTGTGTGGCTACAGTCCACCAGGAGACAACTGCACTGCGGGGAAGAGCATGAGGAAATGGCAGCCACTGAAAACACTCAAGGCTAGTTCCCGGACTGGGCTTCCCAGGATGAATCTGAGCTGAAGAAGGAAAGAAACAGAGCTTGCCAAACACAGAAGGGCTCCCTAAATTGGGGGAATTACTCCTGCTGAGCCTTGAGTTCAGACGGTGCCCTAAGCTTGTTCAGCAGAAAGCAGAGTGGAGCAGGGACTAGAGTCTGCTTCAGCTCCGTGTCACTGAATGCCTTCTGTACAGATGGGCTGTACTGGATGCTCACATGCATTCTCTGTCTCCTGGCAATAACCACCTTCCTCAAGCCTCCCCTGGGTGTCTTAGGGCAGCACCCAGTGTGAGTTGAGCCAGAAAGGTCTGTGATGGGAACCCACAGTGAATCCTAACCACAGCAGTCCTCAGCTGTGAGTCAGCAGGCAGAGAAGAGCCTAGGACCTCTGTAGTGAGGGTGCAGGAGAAGCCTCTCAACAGGAGGCAGAGACAGTGGGAGGCAAGGAGCACCAAGCAGCTCATGCAACAGCCTCTGCTGTGTTCCCTGGAGCCCACCCCTTCCTGATGGACAAGTCACTGAGCTTGAGATTTAGCACAGATCTCTGGTGGCCTCCTCTCTCCAAAACAGCAGTTTCTGTGGCATCTGCCACTCACAGCTAGAGATGGACCCTCTTCTTATAGAAGACAGTCAGGGCTTTGCCTTCCACAGGTCTGGTGACTCTGGCTCATTCCTTGACATTACAATCTCAGACTCAGGAATTCAGAATGCACCGGGCATTTCTCAGACATGCAAATGGACTCATGCCTCAAACCATAACTTCCTTAGTGGAAAAAGTGCAATTGCAATGTAGTTAAAAATGAAAGCTGGGGCTGGGGGTGGGGAACGGTTCTGTAAGTCAAGGTGCCATTGCTAAGGAAACTCCTGCAAGCTGTCCTCTGACTTCCACTCGTGTACTACGGTGTGAACACACACACACACTCACACATACATACATACATACATACATACATACATACATACACACACACACCACTCACATGAACACATGCATGAATGCATATGATAAATACATTTTTTAAAGAAAAAGCTTAGGAGTCAAAAACCGCTGTCCCATAAAAACAATTCCAGAAGACAAAAACAAAACAAAACCAAACCAGGGGGGCTGGAGAGATGGCTCAGTTGTTAAGAGGACTTGATGCTCCAGAGGAACCTGGTTCAAATCCCAGCTCACAACCATGTGTGACTCCAGTTCCAGGCAATCTAACACCATCTTCTAGTTACAGTTACTAAGTACATACATGGTGTGCTGATCTGCATGCAGGCAAAACACCCATAGACAAAAAAAGAAAAGAAGAAATTTTTTTAAAAAAATGTCTCAAATAGAAATAAAAATGTGTCTCTGGACAGCAAAGTTTCAGAGGGGACAGGATGGGACTGCTGAGGGGTCCAGTGCCACAGCTAAGCTATCAGGCTCAACCTCTTCAATGCACAAACGGCCATAATGAGACTGTCCGGAAGTCACCGTGAAAGCGCGCAGTGCACATGTGTGTGTGTGTGTACACGTGTGTGTGTGTACACGTGTCTTTATCTGTGTGTATGCCTGCCTGCCCATCTGCCTGCCTATCTGCCTGCCTATCTGTGTGTACGTGTCTGTATCTCTGTGCGTCTGTGTATGTATACATGTCTCTGTGCACGTGTGTGTCTAAATCTGAATGTGTCTGTCTGTCAGTATGTCTCTGTGTGTGTATGTATTTAGCACCCACAATTAAGCTTGGTCATAAGGGAGTACTGAGAACACGTAATAATCATGGTCCCCTCAGAAATCCCTTCCAGAAGGGATCTAAGGAAACCACTGAAGAAGTGACAACATCCTAAATGTATATTCCAAAAGTGGCTCTCCTGGGTGCAAACACAGGAACAGATTCGTGGAGTTGAACACCTTCTGTTGACACTTTATCAAGCATTCGTCCCTGTGCATATATTCTCAGAAATAAACTGAGACAGGGACAGCAAGCCTACCTCTGTACATCCATCTAGAGCACACGTCCCAGCAGCCAAGGATGAATGCATTCCACGACATGCTTATCAATAGACAAACGGTCAAATAAAATGTGGCACACCCCGCAATGGAATATCACTCAGCCACAACAGAACCAAACTTTGGTTCAGAAGCGCTGTGACACAGATGGCTCTTGAAAATATAATCCAGACACAAACAGGTAACTGCTACATGGCTCCAGCTACATGGGAGCACCTAGACTACAGGTAAATTCAGAGACAGAGAGTCCAATAGTAGATATGAGGCAGGGACAATGCGGGAGGGGAGCTCTTGTTGGGCATGTGATGGTTTATAGCGTGTTGTAAAGATTTAGGGCATAGAAGGTAGCAATGCCTACACAACACTGATTCTATGAAATGTAGCTGAATTGTGTGTTTACAAACAGATAAAATTATCAATAGATTTGTCTGTATACTTTCTGCTCTCTATATTTGTGATTTTAAAAAGAACTCTTTGTGCATGCTTGCCATACTTCAGCTTAATTTAAGGAATAGGGATTATACTCAGCCCTGCTGCCATTCTGAAGCTTTGGAAACACTGCCCCAGTTGGGAGCTCCCACCCATCCTGGGTTGTTGCACTGGATAGAAGACCCTAGGTTCACACAGCTCTGTGGATAGGGGGCCAGGAACAGGCTGTAAAGCAATGCTCACCATGCAGCCCAAAGGCCAGCTCTACTGAGAAAGACAGTCCCAGCTGCTCACAGGGATGTAGCTCCCAACTTCTCTGTGGCAGGTGGGCTCAGAGTCCTCCTTGTATATGATTGGGCCAAGGGTACCTCCAGGGCTACTCCAGCTTCCGGTCCAGAGAAGGCTCAGAAGGTGTGGTTGTGACCAGAAATAACAAGGCCTCCCAATCACACGAGGAGTCTAATCCCACCTGGCATCCAGAAGCGGGAACACAGATGGCCCGCTCCACCCTTCCTGTCCTTGAGCAGAATAAACAGATGCCCTTGATGCCAGCTCTCTCCCGATCCACGTACACAGCCTGGTCCAGCTCATCAGGCAGGTGGGAACTTGTTTTTTATGCGATCCCAAGTTACGTGAGTTGGGTGTGACCTGGGAAAACCTGTGAGCACAGAGAGGTCAGAGCATCCTTTGAGAGCCCCCACCAAATCTTTCCATTCTCCCAGAAGCGAAAAGGCAGGGATGGGGCTGGGGGGCTTGGGTTTGAACTTTGGGATCGCCTGGGGCACACTTTGCTCACATGACCACTGAGTCCAGGGATGGTAGGATGAAGGTTTGGGGATTTATAACGTGGGAGCAGCACACACCCCATGGTGGTCGGTGGCCATCACTCTCATCTAGGGCGCCATCGTCATCAGTGTCACATGAAGCCACAGCAACGCCGTGGTTGTACCAGGGCAGAGTCTCTCACAGCAGTGGCCTTTTCCATTCCGTCACCTCAGACAAGCCATTGCTTTGTCTGAAAATTTACGGCACTTCATGGAAAATATTTGAGATTCTACGGCTTTTCCACATTTCCAAATTAGAAGTCCCGCTTGACGGCCAAGAGTCCCAGGCACAGGATCAAACTTCAGAGTGAAGATGTTGAAGGCAGGGATGTGCATCTCTTCACTCTGTCCCTGAACTTACAGATCTAGGAGTCTTAGGAACTTCACAGTGGAGGACTGCAGCAAGGTCAGACTGACTCAGCCATGGGCTGTGACATGGCGAAGTCACTGAGTTCTATTCAGAAAGTGAACAGCTGGAGGGAGCCTCAGGATAGACGTGAGAACAGACAATTGGCAGAGTCTTTACCATGACACCTCATCTGTGGGACTCTACTGAAACACTTGCATCTCTTAGGCCTTTTAACTCTCTGTCCCTCCGAAATGAGTCCCATGCTGCCTGAGCACAGACCATCACGAAAAGGAGGCTTTCTAACATCTCACTGCTAAGATCTAGCCATTACCCAGACCCCTGAACATAGGGGATCTTGGTGTCTAAATGCCTTTGCCTCCATCTTTGCCCAGTAGGGTCCCTTCATCCTTCCAGCCCAGCAGGAGTGCAAAATCTCATCTGACTTTTCCCAAGTACGGTCATCCACTCTGCTCTTGGATTCACTCGTGTGGGAGCTACTCCTGGCTAGAATCTGCCTGCTCTCCCTTAAGACAACATCAAAGAGTCAGGCTCTGTCACGGATCCACAGTCCAGTTGCGAAAGCTTCAAGGGGGAATCTGGATTGTTCAGTCTGCTAATGGGCTGCTGGGAAACTATTCATGGGGAAAACATCCTATGGTTGTAGGGACAGTCCTGGAGATTTCAGTTCAGCATGGCTGCAGTCACATAATGTAGACCCATACAGTCTATCAGAAAAGGAGAAGCTGCCTCTTGCTGCAGACACAGTGTGACTAGTGGCCCCGCCTTCCTGTTGCCATGGTTTCATGGCCTCCATAGACTGTATCCTCTCAAATAGTGAGCCAAGAGAAACCCTTCCCTTCTTAAGTTTCTCTGGTCAGGTATTCAGTCACAGCAATGAGAAAATTAACTGAAATATAACCTTAATGGCTAAGCACAGGTAGCTGATTGCTGGTGTCTGTAACATATAAAATATAGAATGCCATGTCTTTAAATGATTGTATGAATCTGTGTTGGGTACAGAAAGCTTTTGTGGTAGACATAAGCCTTTCTACTTCTTTTGGGGTATCCCCCACCCAGAGAAACCGCCTGGGCATGGGTTTAACCCACTAGAAAGCCTTTATTAGCCAGCTGGTGACTAAGCTGGGTGTTCACGATCCCAATGTAGCACTGATCCTTTCCCAGGGTGAGCTTTTAAGCACAAAATTCCATGCCCTGGGTTGACATAGTTCAGTTAACAAGAACGGTTAGCCAGAAACAGAACACTAGAAGCCAAAAGCAAGGTTAGTGCATTTAGAGACTTTCCCAGAACTATGAACTTTGACGGATTAGGCCTTTGCTTTAGTTTTGGCAGGAGGTGCTGTGTACGTACTGAGTTTTACAGTCTGAATGGCACTTCCATCATGGAGTTAGTTGTGCTAAGGTCTGGGGCTACAGTTACACTACTGCCATTTCACATCCTGCACATATGCAGCTGTGAACATTTTCCCATAATTCTTTGGGAGACTTTTTAAATTATTTCACCAAAACAGTGATTTTTTTTCCATGTATATTTGGGGTCATTTTCTATTATTTTTATACATTTTTAGACTTGTTAAACTTTTTCATTTTAAAAATTTATTTTTGTAGAATCAGAAAAAGAATAAACATGTTATCACTTTGAAAAATCTGAGCATTTATATAACCCCAGAAAAGGTTTTATAAGCTCACCGGTAACAAGGCTCCAGACTGCTTCTTAAGTGATCTGAGGGGCAAATGGGAAAAGAGGTGGAGGCTCCTTAGGGAAGTGAGGGAGAGAAACGAGGGAGAAGGAGGTAGGTAGGTAAGATAACAAGGATGCCTGGAAATGCCACAGTGCATCATACTGTTAACCATTTACCTTTTAAAAGCCTGCAATACATGTGTTTCCATATATTAATGTATACACATAGTTTTAACAACTTTTCTTTTCTGGGCTGATGATGTTCCCTCCAAAGGCCAAAGACCACCGAACAAAAACTCCAATACCAGATAAAAGAAGCCTTCTTTTGAGCTGCTGGCCAGGGTTGTTCAAATACACAGCCCAAATACACTCCCCAAATCCACAGCCTACTGCTATTGGCCTTGGCTGCCACCCAGAAGTGTCCCTATTGCTGAGGACACTATGCCGTTCAGAGACAAGGCCCAGAGGACCCGAGCCGGAACTGACCTGAATGTCCCCTCCTTGATCACTAGCTTTCATGGTGCCAGAAGACACATTCAAGAGGCAGCATGACTCTGTCGTCATGGTGTGTCTCTTCACAGCAATGGAAACCCTAAGACATCCCTCGATGAGGAAACTTCTCTTTGCAACACATGGAGACACTACAGAAAACCATAACCAATCGAAGTGCAGAGTTGTGGAGCCCAATTCTTATGGATACATCTACAAAACACTCCTGTACCTAAAACTTACAGAACATTGCAGAAGAGGGGGCAGGAAGATTGCAAAAGCCAGAGGATCAGGGAGTTTGCGCTGGGTTTCTGTCTCCCTGGAATATCAAAAGCTATTCCTACCAACATGACTGCCCAAACAGTCATAGGAGCTGAACAAGGACAGTACCAGTGAACATGCCAGACTGATGGAGGAACTCCACAAGGCCTCAACCTACATAAGAACTCCGGGCAACTGAGGAAAGCTGGAAGCTGGTCTTCCCCAGGGAAGGGCACACTAACTGGTTGTCAGCCCTGAAAACATACAGATAACATTATACAGACTGAACAGATACTATTTAGGAATGTTATATTAAATTTAGCAGATTATATTTAGCAGATTTTATTTTGCATACAAAAATAATTACTAAAAAAAAGAAGTTCTGAATTTGAAGAACAGGGAAAGGTATACAGAAGGGTTTGGAGAGAAGAAAGGGGAAAGAGAAAGGTTGTAATTAAATTATAATCTCATTTTTTAAAAAAAGTCTAAACAAAGGATGTCAGGGTGCTTTGAACTCAGAAAGCTCCTACCCAAAAATTCTAAGTTTTCCACTGGACAAAGTGGGCCTAGTTCTGGGAAAGATAGCAAAAGGAATCAAAGGATGTTGAACTGATTTTCTTAAAGGCAACAAATATAAGCAAATGATTGTGTAAATTATTTAACTATTACTGAGAGTTTATGATTATTGCTCATAAAAATTATTGCTTACTAAAAACTTTGAGACATGTTTTGTGAAGTGTAAATAAGAACCAAAACAGGTCAGAGAGACCCACACAGTGTTTGAGTCCTGATCCAGAGATTTGTTAAAAGAAACATGAAATCTAAATGTTTTTCTATAAATTACCATAACTTTATAAAACTGACACCTGATTTAAAAGTTTCAAATACTTTGTCATCTATCTGAAACACAGCCCACAGGCTATATTTAACAATCTGTAGTGTGTGTCTGTCCTCATGTGTATCTGTATGTACATGTATATGTATGTGTGTGTATGTATGTATATATGTATGCATGTATGTTTGTCCATGTGTATAAGTGTATTGTGTGTATATGAGTGTGGAGGTGTGTGTGTATATATATATATATATATATATATATATATATATATGCATATATATACATATATATATATACATGTGTATGTGTATATATGTATGTGTGTCTACATATATGTGTGTATGTGTGCATGTGTGTGTATATGTATATGTGTGTGTATATATGTGTCTGTGTATACGTGTGTATATGTGTATGTGTGTATGTGCATGTGTATGTGTATGTGTGTGTTTGTCCTGATTCAACAGAGAATTCAGAATTAACTGGTTCATTGACACAGCTATGGGTAGAATACTCCTGGGATGGCCGTGGTTCCTAAATTAAAAAGAAGGACTGAGGTTGGGGAGACTGTTCTGTAGGTGCTCAGTGCTCAGGAGTGCTCGCCATGCAAGCCTAACAATCTGGGTTTGGATCTCTGGAAGTCAAGCAAAGCTGGGCACAGTGGCATGCATATGGAATGCCAGTGCCCTGTAGTTAGCAGGGAGGCAGAGAAAGAAGCTTGAGGACTAGTTAACCTGCAATATGAGGTCTAGCAGCAAAGAGAGACCCTGCCTCAAAAAAGGTGCAAGCATTAGCAGCAATGCCAGAGGCTGTCCTCTAACCTCCACACACTCACATGCATGTGAAAATATCTTTTTTAACTGTTAAAAAAGTTTGAATTCCATTAACAATATCCTCCCCAAACCTAGAAATAATTCTGACCAAAGAAGTGAAAGACTTACAATGAGAACAGTAAACCACAAGAAGACATTGAAAGATGGAGGAACCTCCCACACCCCACAGACTAGCACAGTTAATATTAAACATGGTCATTTTAGCAAAAGCAATTTATAGATTCATTGCATTTCTCATCAAAACAGCAACAGCAATTTTCAAAGGACTCAAAAACATCCTAAAATTGAAAACACATGAGATTCCTATTAATGAAAACAAAAGAGTGACACTGGAGGCATCACTATACCACACAGAAAGGTGATGATAAGAACAGCATGGTGGAGGGTGGGGAGATAGTTCAGCAGTTAAGAGCACTGACTGCTCTTCCACAGGTCCTGAGTTCAATTCCCAGCAACCACATGGTGGCTCACAACCATCTGTAATAGAATCTGATGCCCTCTTCTGGTGTGTCTGAAGAGAGCTACAGTGTACTCATAAACATAAAAATAAATAAATAAATCTTAAAAAAAAAAGAACAGCTTGGTGTTGGCATCCAAATAGAGATTCAGACCATAGAGAGAGGAGGGCTCCTAGAAATGAGCCTGAATACCCATAAATCCCATTCCCAGCAGAGGGCAGAGGGGCCAATAACTCACACTAGCGAAGACAAACTCTGCTGGGTAAACTGGATTTCCCTATGCAGACGCTCAGAACCAGATCCACACCTCTCACGTTGAATAAAAGCAAACTTAAAAATGGATCTGAGACCTTAAAGTAAGGCCTAGAGCTTTAAAACCAGTGCAGGCAAGCACAGTGTAAATATTCCAAGCTTTAGGCCCAAGTGACCCCTTCTGGAACAACACTGGAGCAGATCAGGATGTAAGAATTAGCCAGTAGAGTTACATCAGAGGAACAAGGTTGATCAGGATGGGGACAATGATCAGAGGGAAAAGTCAGCCTATGGCATGGGAGGAAAGCCTTGCTAGTTACTCTCCAACAGGAGTTAATAGTCAGAATACATAAAGGGCTCAAATCTAATACCCAGAGACCAAAATAATCCAATCAGCAAATGGCAGAGGCACAAGCGGCCATGAAGTACAACACACACACACACACACACACACACACACACACACACACACACACGCAGTTTCATATCTTTAACCTGAGATTACATCTTACACAATACAGAATGGCTGGTGTCAAGACAACAAAAAGGTAATACATGGGGGAAGGGACAGCTTACAGGCTATTGGTTGGGATGTCAACTAACACACCCACTATGGGAACTTAAAAACAGAATTCTCGTATGATTAGCTAGATCAATCCGAGGTTCATTTCTGAAGGAGTAACGCAGCATACAGTAGAGACACCTGCACACTCATGGTTATTACAGCACTACCCACAATAGGCAAATGGTCCGATCAGCCTCGCTGCCCATCAACAGGCGAATGGGTGAAGGAGGTGAAATATATACGCTGTGGAGTATTACTTAGCCATTGAGAAGAAATCAGTGGCTCAGCAGGTAAAGGCACTTGCCTCTCAGATTGACGATCTGAGCTCAATCCCTTCAATGCATGTGGTGGAAGGAGAAAACTGACCCCTGAAAGTTGTCCTCTGGCCTCCATACCCACATCATGGTACACACATGCCCACATACATGCACATGCACACAAACACACTTGAACACATATATCACACACATATTTATATTATCTATATATCACACATATGATGCACACGCATATGTGTGGCTATATGGCGGTATAGGTATGAAGGATAAAAGGGTGGATTATTGCATCTACTTTTAGACTAGAAAACAACAAGTTTCAAATATTTTATATTGGTATGGATTTTTATATAGTGATAGAAATTTAAGGTTATATTTGTTACAACATTATATATACATAAAGTTCTAGTCCATGAACGCTACAATGGCAAACTGTTTAGGATAATTAAGAAATGCAAGTTAACAGTTAGCCACCTATAAATAAACTTGTAGTCTTGATAGGTACTAATTTAGTTAATTATAGAAATAAGCTTTAATTTAGCCTCCTGCATATGTTTTAAAGTTAAGCAGAAAGCAAATATCAAAAAACAAGCAGTGTTTGTCTATTTGGATATACTTTAGATAGATGGTCCTCAAACCCTTCAGAGATCTGCAGAATATGACATTTAAGATATTTCAATAATAAAAAGCTTTTCTAACAGAGAGGCACATCAGCTTCTGGCAGCACCTTCATTCTCCTTGGAAGACGACAGTGGGCACTGAAGAACCTCTGCCTGGAGTTTCCTTCAACTGTGGCAAAGATGACCACTGGTCAAAAACCTGCCATTACCTCTACTGCTGACAGCAGTAGACAGCAGTAGACTGTGGACATGCAAGACACCAGAAAATTGATTGACCAACTTTGCTAAGACAAGGCAGACCAATCCTTCAAAGTTCCTGCTTCAGGAAAAAAGTCTGCCAAATCTTCTGGGCCTGATGGATGAAGACGGATGCTCCATCACACGGAGGAACCATGAGTGCCTGTCCAGGTAGCCAACAGTCTCTGTCATGTCTCTAGATTTGGACATCCTGAATATAATTCTTACCAGATAGTTCTCGCATCTGTTATTACTGTGTATAGTTTTTGAAGTTGAGGAAAAGTCACTTATTGAACTAAAAGGAGGAGATGCTGGGGTATACTGTGTGAAGGCGTGTCTCTGTCATTCAGTTCTGTCCCAGCAGAGAGTTAAACACTGGCAGAATCTTGGTATTGTTACTTCTATAGCCCATCACCATATTCTGTAAATATTCATTCTTCCTTACCTTCTAAGGCAATCTAGAATTGTATCTGATTGGCTCTAACAAAGATCTGACAGCCAATAGCTGGGCAGGAAGTGAAAGGCAGATATTTCGGACAGAGAGGGATTCTGGGAGAAGAAATGAGACAGGATTCAGTCAGCGGACACAGAGGTAAACAGATGGACCACAACAGAGCAGAGAGGTAGAGCTAGCCATGTGGCAGGATATAGCACCAGAAAGTTATGTAGCCAGGAGACTAACCACCAAAATGTGTAAACTTTAAAATATTAAAAAGCCTTTGTGTCATTATATCACTGGTGAGTCTGAGATAGTCTTGCTATACGTGTGTGTGTGTGCATGCCTGTGTGTGTACATGCATGTGTGCATGCATGTGTGTGTATGTATGTAAATAAACTAAAAAATAACGAAAGGAGGAAATTCTGGGAGAAAAAAGGGGAGAATAAGTGTTTTGTGTATGTTACATGCATTAAAGTTAAAATATGATCATTTTAAGATCCAATTAAGTTTACTCTGACCTTAGATTTGCATATTTGCATTATTTTTTTAATTTGGAGGTTTTGAGACAACATTCAGTTTGCTATTAGCTATAAAATTTGATGAATCCAAATAGCCCACTTATCATGCCAAATAAATATTCTGCCTATCTGAGCACTATATTTATGTTTCTGGGGTTCAAGAACAAGGAGGAAGAAGCAGGAGAGAGTCCTGTGAGGTCAGAACAGCGGTGGAAAGCTGCCTTTTAGAGAGTTAGGGCCTCCGTTTCGCCACGGCCCTCCTCGAAAATTCCTGTGTTGAAATCCTAATTTTGAGTCCTCAGCATGTAGCTGTATTTGGAGGTAGGATCTTTACAGTAGGAATGAGGTATGTCAAGGACACAGAGCAGTGCTGTGTGAACACAGAGAGCAGCCATTTGCAAGCCCAGCCTTGCTGAACTCTCACAGACCTTGTGGCCTTGACTGCTCTCCAGAAGTATGGGGGAAGAAACTTCTTCTGATTACATCTCTTCAGATGTCCTGACAACCCCCAACAAGCTACCACAGAGACTAGAATGTGTATATGTATATGCATATGTATAAACACACACACCCCTTTGCTATTGCGGAGGCCATCTTGACAGGTGGTTCTCCTCAGTGAGACTCTCAAGTAAGCCAAGGTGGCTCCTGTATGCTGAGGGTCCTGTCTGCAGCTCACCCAAGGCCAGTTCTGCTTCTCACCTCAGGCTGCATGTGCCCAGCCCTTGAACTTTCCAATACTCTGACTCAGAAGTCTCATCAACAGCTGTCTCCCTCCATCCTGATGCTGGCTGATGCAGCTCAAATAAATGTTCAACAGCCCAGGCAGGGACAGTGGTGGAGAGGAAGGGACCGGGTGATGAAGGTGGGACCAGCAGGGGTGGCAATGCCATTTCTCAAATGTGACAGTTTGTGGACAGTTTGCTGTCACTCAGGTGCTGTGTTTCCTTCCTCTAACACCAGCTTATCAGTCATGCCATGTCACTCCATGAAGCAAAAAAAAAAAAAAAAAAAAAAAAAAAATGGGCAGAGAAAGGTGATAGCCCAGCAGGTGAGGTTAAGCTGTGGCCCGGCCAGGCTGGTTCCAGAGATTGTACTTTCCAATGTCTCTCAGAAACTTCTATCCACCACGTGGGCTCTGGCCCCCCTGACTAGTACAAGTTGAAATCCACAGTGCAACAGAGATTCAGTTCAGACTGTAAAACTCAGGAGGGTGGGTCTCAGCGGGACCAAACCAGGGAGCTCAGAGATTCTGCGGGGCTTTTTACCCTGCTCTCCCTTTTCTGAATTTTGACCACTTATTTCCTGATGGAGGTGGGGGTTCTCTGAGGTGAAGACAACATCCAAGTTCACATCATGACTGGCCAGCAAGCCCAGAGACAGGAGGTAGGCTCACCTGGCCATGCTAGAAGGAAAATCTTGGCCAATTAGGATCACATGACTAAAAGACAAGTTCTCTGATGGACCTGGACAGACCAGGTTCTCCCTCCTTCCTTATATACAATTCTTAAGGATTTGTGTAGAAGACACTGAAAATGCACTGCTCTGAAAAAGGGAGGACCTGACTGGAACAGCCCCGGGGATGTCCCTGTCTCTCTCCTTTCCTAGAAATATGAGTCACATTTCTATGAAGTCTGTGACTGGAAAGGGTGCCTGTCAGGGTCCCCTGTGTGTGGTGCCAACAGAACGTGTCACTTGCCCTTGCTGAGGCTCTGACCTGGAGAGACAAGGAAAGGGAAAGAGACTCCTGCTCCCTGAGTTCCAAGATGCCTATTGCAGCTATAGCTTGACCCAGACAGAACTGGACGAGGAAGGGAGCGGAGGGGCCAGGCTGCAGGGGTTACAGGCGGATTCAGAAAGCTCTGTGTGCACAACACAGCAACCCAGTGATGTATTCCACGAAGAAATAAGAGGATGTGTTCAAGGAAGTCTGAAGAGTTGGACACACGGACATGTGAACTGGTGACAGTCCATAAGGGCTGGAGAGAAGAGCATGGGCACAGGAGGGGATCTCTCCATACCTCACAGTGCTGGTCTTCCGAAACCACTTTGAAAACTATCTATGGCTCTAAAAAGAAGCTCCAGCATTATTTATAGATGAAAGATGAGAAAGAAACAGGCTAGAGTAATGATAGTACCTGTATTCAGAATGTCAAGTCTAAGCAGAAGCCTTCTCTTTCAGGCTTTCCCAGATTCCCTAAAATAAATATATGGGCTCTCTCCTCTCTTCTTCCTCCTCCTCTTCCCCCTCCTCCTCCTTTTCCTCTTCTTCCCTCCCTCACACCCCTCTCTATTTAGTGCATTTATTTATATTTTGTGTGCATTGATGTTTTGCCTACACGTATGTCTGTGTGAAGGTGTCAGATTCCCTGGAACTAGAGTTACAGACAATTATGAGCTGCCATGTGGGTGGTGGGAATTGAACCCAGGTCCTCTAGAAGAGCAACCAGTTCTCTTCACCACTGAGCCATCTCTCTAGCCCAACATATGGGTTTTTTGTTTGTTGGTTTATTTTGTTTTACAGTGAAGGAAAAGAAACTAAAATCTCTGACCTTGAAAAAGCGTTCCAGATTTGTGACGGCTGCACAAATGATGTAAATGCATCATTCAGATGATTGCTTAACCCTGATTCTAAAAATAGCCCGCCATTGACCTTCCTTTCCTTGCAAAGATAGGGCCCATAGCTCCGCATCCAACCACCTCAGAACTCAGCCTTGGTTCTTAGCTAGCTCCTATGTGAGTGTCAGTACAGCAAGAGGAGAAATTTTGAGTCTGGCTTGCTTCAGAGAACAGGTTTCTGACTCCAGATTCCTTCCCTTTAGTTGGTTGGTGTGCTCTGAGCATCAACATTGACTACAAAAAAAAAAAAAAATCTGACCTTGCTGGGAGGGCTGCTCCCCTCTGGAGGAAGAAACACCAGCCCTGCGGCCTGCAGGCTTGTGCAGGAAGTCAAAGACAAGAGCAACACATTAGGTAGGGTAATGACTCTCATACTCAGCCAGGTGTTCAGGGAGCAGTCCCGCAAAGACAGAGCCCTGAGGGACAGGGCTTTCTTCACACATGGACCCAGGAGCTGGTGCCAGTGACTCTGGTCTACACTAGAGGGTGGTCTCCAGTCTTACAGCCCAGGGCCTTCCTAATGTTCCTGTTATCACTAGAGCAGATGTTCTCTGGGGAGGGAGGCAGTTATCTATCCAGTGGAGGGATAGAAATACACCAGTGTGGCCTGTCACCTTGGCCTTGGACAGAGACAAATAAAATGGAATTAAAACCTAATCTTCCTCTAAAAATATATACACACATGTCTACACATGTATATGTAAACACACACACATATATACACATAAATATTGTGATGCATGTATGTATGTATGTACGTATAAGTGTATTGTCAATCCCGTCTTCCAAGCTCAGAATGGAACCATGCTAGGACATGAAGTCTTCAAAGAAGCAAACATGTTAAAATGAGGCTGTTAGGTCATCCTATTCGGATCCGAGGTCATTACAAAAGAAACAGAAGCTTGCTGGATGCCCCGGTGGGAGAACACATGCTTAGTGTGTGCAGGGCCCAGGGTTTGGTCCCCAGCCCCAAAACTCTTATAAAAAGAGAAGGAGGAGAGATGCCAGAGTCACAAGCATGGAAAACAATCTTGGACAGCTGGAAGGCACCCAGAGATCCATGGCTACCCAAAGCAAGACCCTGCTGGTGCTTTGACACTGGGCTTTAAGCCTCCAGAAGTGGCTGAGAGGGAGCATCTGGCGCTGGGCACTAGTTCTGTAGAGATTTTCTCTGCCTGTTTCAACAAATGGATGGGGAATCTTGTCAAATAACCCTAGCGATGCAGAGGATGGGCTAGACAAAGCCATGACAGGTCAAGGACAAGGAGCCAGGTAGACCAGCACATGGAACCCGCAGTGTGAGTCACCCGAAAGTCTCTTTGGGAGACAGCAGTGAGTACCCCTGGACCCCTGTAAGTCTACAGAGTGGAGCCATGCAGCAAACACAATACAACTACATCATAGAGAGATCTGGCTGATCAGTGAGCACTGGCTGGCCAATAGCAGACCAGGACACACATAAGAAGCCAGGACTTTGGAGCAGCCACAGGGCCGTGGAGCACACTGCACAGGCACCACCAGTCCTCTCTCCAGTCACCAAGCTTCAGAAGCAGCCCTGGTGTGGGAAAGGGAAGGGCTCTCTGAGGTAAGCATCGCTCCCTCAATTAGTGTTATGTTCCAGATATGTTTGAAGTTTTCAACTTTTTTTTTTTTGCCTCTCTATGCTTTGTGTGTTCATTTGCTGTGTCACTGAAGGCAAGGGGGCATCAGAAAACGAGATGTCATGACAGCTGGTCTAAGCATGATCAAAGCGGTTCTCAAGCCTCAGGCATTATCACAGAATTCAAACCATCTTGAAAGTCATTGGCCTGGAAGCAATCCAGGATCCTTGAAGAGGCCAACAGGCAGGGCCTTCACACATGGACCCAGGAGCTGCTGCCAGGGACTCTGGTCTACACTAGAGGGTGGTCTCCAGTCTAACAGCCCCGGGCCTTCCTGGTGTTCCTGTTATCACTAGAGCAGATGTTCTCTGGGGAGGGAGACAGTTAGCTATCCAGTAGAGGGATGGAAATACACCAGTGTGGCCTGTCACCTTGGCCCTGGACAGAGAATCACATCAGCCGAGCCAGCCACCTGGCCTGCCTAGCCCTCCCACAAGGAAAGACCAAAACGAGTGTCTTTGTTCTGGTTTCGGATGTGAGAGACGGTCTGTGGGTTTGTTGACTCTTATAAAAGACATTTATAAATTTATTCTTAGTACAGGAGTGCTTACTGGTGCAGGGTGCAGTCTCCAGACAGCTCCACATTAAAACTGGCCGGGCAGATGTGTCCATAAATTATTGTCTGGGACTTGTCTAGCTGGCAAATGATCTCTCCCCGCTCCTCTCCCTGTCTCCCTCCCCCTTCCAATCTCCCCAATCTCGCTCCTCTTTCCTCTCTCTCTCTCTCTCTCTCTCTCTCTCTCTCTCTCTCTCTCTCTCTCTCTCCACCCCCTCTCTGAATCAATCCTAAAATGATTTCATAAACAAGAGGAGGAATTTCCCATTAATATGAGTGTGTCTAGGTTGGTCATTTGACAGAACTTTCCAGAGGGAACAAGCAGTCCTTCCATCTTGTTCATGTAAAACCTGCTCTCTTGTCAGAATGAGACAGTTGGCAGCCCCACCTCACGGGGTCAGTCGGTGCTTCCTGTCTCCACCCTCCCATGGATAACACTCTCACTGCTTGGACCAAGGAGGAGGAGTAGTCCAGGCATAAACAGCTTTAGCAGGAAAGTGGCCTTTGTTGCTTCTGCTCTGACCTCAGAATTCTTCTCTTAAAGCCCCCTCCTCTAGGAGAAAGGTGAAATCATGGTTGTGCCCATTTCATTGGTAGACAGCCCAGGGTGCGTGCTGTGGTTCCGTGATGTCATTTTGCAACTTAACTGACCTTGCCATGACATCTCACTATCCAAGATGGCTGCTCAAGTCCAGCCATCATGTCTACAAGCACCCAGAAGAAAGAGGGGAGGACAGACATGTCCTGTATTGACCACACAGCCAGATAGAGTCTCCTCGCTGCATAACAGACCGGAGCATTCAGACTTATTCAGCTATGCACAAATGCCACCTGAAAGGGAGGAGTAGACGTCAGAAAGTCACCAATGACCTGTGTTGATGAAGGATGACTCCAGCCACTTCCATCCCTGCTGAGGCCACGTGGGTGCTACTCCTAGCATTCCTGTTTCCACACCTCTTTAGAACCCCCTTCTGTCTGGCCCCTCTTCCTCTGAGTTGGGATCTGGAGAAGCTGGGCTATCGAGCTGGTCTCTAGTGGGTCAGGAACAGATTGTCCAAGGCCCTGCCCCATGAGAGCTGTGCCCTGTAGCTGAAAATCTCCTAGAGAACTTGGAAACAAAAACCAGAAAGCATATCTGAGTCTTGCTTAACTCCTCCTCACTCGGAGACCAGAACAAACACTCCAGCCCTGAGGAGCGCCCTCCCTACATTTCAGGCAAGTACCGAAGGTAAGGTCAAGAGGAGAGCTGCCCTGTTGAGCTCTAAAGGTAAAGTCCTGTGTCTTCCTCCTGATCATGCCAACACTTGCTCTGGCTTCCTGTTAACAACCACGCTACCCTGTATGTGCTATCAGTACTACTGTTACCCATTCACAGTGGGGGAACCAAAACCAGCTGCCTACTAGCTTGCCCAAGAAAAACTTCAATACTGATTGAAAAAGGTTTGAACCCCAGTGGGTTGGTTCTAGAATCAGAGAAGTAGCCATGGCCTTCAGTGCTTTTGGGTATCATCTGGTGTGTGGGGTAGCATCACTTTCATGAGAGTCTAACAGACACTCTGGAATGAAAGGGGTTAAATGGTTCGGAAGAGGATGGGTCAAATTGGGAAATGAGTGCAGGCCTTCTCAGAGCCTTTAATTTGCTAAAGTATAGATCTCTGAAGGCCATTTCTGAACTTAGCTGACAATTCCCAGGTTGTAAAGCTACATAGAACTGGAATGTCATAGATATGGCGTGTGGGGCCCACTGTGGCTTGTTTTGTTCTAGCATTCTCTAGATGTCTGGTTCCACCTTTCTACAGCAACTTCTTGGATCTATAGAGCACCCTCTATTCTGGAGACCCAGTCAGTGTGGGGAGTGGATTTAAACTGAGGGCATTCTGACACTTCCTCTTCAGCAGTTGGAGGCTGGCTGTGTTGGCTGAAGCAGGGACTCATCTGGACTGCTGGGTAGCACCTAAGGGATGGCGGGTCCCAGAAGGTCTAACCAAAGCCATGTAATGTGAGCAGGAAACTCTGGAGACAAAGATGGCAGCATCTGGGATCCTTGACAAGGTATGGGGTCCAAGACGAGACTGAGCCGCAGGAACCAGGCAGACCCAAGGAGCAAAGCGGGTGGCAGGACAGACAGGCTCTCAGACAGATATGTGTGCTGATGTTTTATGAGCAGAAGTCAGTGTCCTCTTTCCATTTGCTGTCATGGTGACCAGCCCCCATGTCCTAGGCTTCCAAACATTCAGAAGCGTGCAGAAACCTCTGTCCCTCTGAGGTGGTCCTTAGCCCACAGATCACATGGTTCATGAAAGCTCAGTTCTCCAACTCAGAGGAGGATCTCATACTCCCAAGTCATCTGCAGGACCCGACACAGGAGACCCTCGTGGTGCTCCATCTATGGAAGCCCCAGAGCCTCTCTCCTGCCCTGCTCATCCCACACTGACTCCAGCACTTCCCCATGTCGCCCGCACAGAGAGTCCTCACCTTCAATGTCAACCCAAGTAAAGGCACCAAGTGCCAAGAGGGAGTGTGAGGGTAAAAACACGGGGCCATGAGGCCACAGACTCTCCTTCTACAGTCTATGTCCACTCTAACCCTCGAAAGGTCCCGCTGGACCCAGGCCACAGCCTGTCCATCCCTCCAGGCAGCCCTAGAGCAGGGTAGAACTGTCCACACAGTGCCCCCCCATGGGAGTCACCCTTAAGGAAGGAATTAAACCAGGCCCTGTCTAAGATAAAATCAACATAGATGACACATGTCACTTGGTCACACAGTTCTTTATCCCTGCTCTGGACCTGGAATCTGGCCACTATGCACAATATCCAGGGGTCATCCCCTCCTCAAGATGGCCTTTGTCTTGCCACACACCACCTCTGGAATGTTTGGTGGTTACCAGTTCAATAACCATGCTCCAGTGACCTGGAACTCCTCAGGCCTCTCTCCAGACCTCAGAGGACTTGGCCCATCACACATGGGCCAGGATGGCACAATGGCTGCTTGCACTCCGCTGCTCTGGCTCACACACCCAGAACGGCACCCTCCTCTTGCTGCCAGCATGTAAGCATCTACTCAGGGTTGGAGGTCAAGAAGAGGCTCGCCCTGCAGAGGCCTGTCCTCTCTGTGGGGCAGAGGGCACACAAGGACTGTGAGCCTTGTCCACACACTGGGTAGACATGGATACTTATATCAGCCTGGGAGTCACCTATTTCTTTCTCTTCTCTGTCCCCCTGTCCCCCCCCTTCCCCTCTTTCCTCTCCCCCCACCTCTCAAGTTCCCACAGCAGGCAGCCAGGGACTGTCCAATCAAAGGACAACAGAACAATCAGTCACCTAGCATGTCTAGGTCAGGTGACTGTGTCTCTTAGGAGGGAGGGAGACAGACACACAGCCCTAGGCCCAGGCTCCAAGCAAAGTTTGCAGATTTGAGCCTTCCTCCACCTCACTCTTCCAAGGCCTACTCTCTCATCTGGAAAGCCACACTCCTCCCTTATGTCTGGGACCTTTGTACTTGAACTCTGCCGTGTTTGTTCATCTGTGCTGCCTGCTTTTATCACTTGATACTTTCAGGTCACTGTCCCTGGATGTGTATGGTCCCTAGCTCAGGGCTTACTAATCCAGGACCTGCTCAACCATCACATGTGGCTGCCATATGGTCTTCCACCTGCACACCGAGGATCCCAGCATCCCCACTTAAAAGATGAAGAAATGGAAGCCTGAAGATAGCAAGTCATTGACAAAGGTCAGCAGAAAGTTGTCAGGATGAGGCACTCTTAGGATGAAGGCTTGTTTATGGTTTGTAGTACGTAGACGTGAAAAAATGTATTCATTCAACAGATACTTCTTAAAGCAACAACTCTGCCATATAGCCAGCTGTTGGGAATTCCCTAGTGAATCAGTGCACACAGGCTTGTGCCCCCAAGAGTCTACTGTTTAGTGGACTGGCCCATTATGAATAACCATGTTCTTCCAGGTCCTGTTGATAAAAGGGGCTAGAAAGGCTGGTGGGCATGGTGGAAGTGTTCAGTTCTCCACAGTTTTCCATGGTGTATTCATCATGGCATTCTCTGACGCCTATGCTCTATTTCTTTGTTGTTGCTAACTTATTTCTTGACAGTTTCAAACATGTATGTAATGAATTTTGGCCTTTTACGAATATCTGCCTTTTTATCCATCACTATCCTCATCCCTGCTCTTTCTCCTGCTGTGACCCTTCTTCCCAGCGATGCCCCATTCACTTTCCTGCCTTTTGTGCCTGTGACCAACTGAGTTTAATTATAGTTCTCACACAAGTGTGTGTGTGTATGTGTGTGTGTGTGTGTGAGAGAGAGAGAGACAGAGAGAGAGACAGAGAGACAGAGAGAGAGAGAGAGACAGAGAGAGAGAGACAGAGAGAGAGAGACAGGGGTGTGTGTTTACCACAGTATAGGTAACTTGTTAGTGGTTACACCACCGAATAACGTGGCAGCCACCATTAACTGTCCCTCAGGGACGGGAGGGGAGGGAGGGGGCCTCAGGAGTCCTTCGTCCTCCTATGATAAAATGTTAATGAGCACAGTCTTGTGCAGATAGTCTCAGGTTTGCTCACAAACACAATTGCTACATCATGTCTGGAAGACATCTTTTTGCAGCAGAGATCTCTTTGTACCCCCACTTTTCCATTCCTGCCACCCGTTCTTCTCTGGCGTTCCCTGAGCCTTGGAGGTGGTGAAGTAGATGATGGGTTTTGAATCATACACCTCAGTCTCTGACACTGTGAGTCCAGGACTGCTGGTCCTGTATCCGTCTTCCTGGGCACCTGTCAGACTCTTCCCCTGCAGTGAGCTTCAAGGCAACGGCTGGTGTCAGTGTCCTGGCTTTTCTGAAGTTGAGTTGATGGACATGCCTCTTGACCACACCTCCATGGCCCCTCTGCTATACCCAGCTCCACCCCTCCACACAGAGGACCATTGACCACCTGGCCAGGAGCTGAGGCGACACTCCCGGGGAATGTGGCGGCAGCCCTCGGGGAGCTGAGAAGGCGTTTCCTAACAGACTAGCAATTCTCCCTTGGAACAGAAGAAATTCAGTCTCATCAAGGACTTCTACTGTCCCTCTGTGACCAAAACAGCCCACACCCGCTCACTGAACCCTCAGCCAGGCCCAAACATTAATTTTGTTACTGAGCAGTGGAACAAACCAAAGTGGTTTTTTTCCAGAAAAAAAAAAAAATCAACTTGACCTGGAGCTGAACCTGTATATTTTCTAAAACCCAGTGAAAGGAGCAAAAGTCAGACACAACACGTTCTGCAAATGAAACCAGTGTTCACTCAGGGCTGTGTCTAAATTTGAAAATGAAAAAAAAAAAAAAGATGAGAAAGGTGTGAGAAGAGCATCCTGCCCCCCCTCCCCTGCATGGTGCTGGAGGGAACACTCTGGAAGCATTGATTTATTTTCCAATGCAGTGGGGGTTAGGGGAAGTGCAAGTTTACTTTAACTCTATGGAAAGATGCATCCAAACTTCTCAGGGTACACATCTCCAAAGGCATCTGTGACTATCCTGTGCCTACAAGCATCAGGCAACAGGAGAATTTGGGCTCTGGCTGCAGACAGGACACCAAAGGCTTGCATGCCTGTCATGGAGAGCAATGTTGGTTCGCACCTCACCTGGCACAACCCTCCTGGGTCTTGTGCATGTTACATTCACAAAGTATAACCCACATGAGAACAGGGGAGGCCCGACTTTATGCTAGAGGGAGAGAAAGTTGGGCCACCAGGCTCTACACTTTCCATTCCAGACCAGCTTCTCCGGCTCCCCTGAGGGTCCCAGAGCAGGCATAGAAAGGCCTACCTGCTGAGGACAGCCATGGCACACACTGACCATCCACGCCACTCCTGGAGCTTGCAGGGAAGTGCAGTGTGGGTGACAGGCAGATGATCTACAAAATGGGACCAGAGCTACATCCACCAGCTCTCCACACATCCACAGTCCTTCCAGGGCCGAAGACCAAAGACCAATGCATTACACTTGTTCTAAAGGCCAAAGAATGATCCAAATTATAAGCAGCAGCTGCTCCTTGGGTGGGGAATGAAGAACAGGAGCAGGGCCAGCATTGGCTTCCTATTTTACATGGTTTCTTCTGTCAGGATTCTTCATAAGAAAAATGTATACATTGTCTTCACAGAATTTAAAATTACATATGCATATACACCAATGGCAAGGCACAGGGAAAAGGCAGAAACATTTATGGGTTTAACTGCATATAATTGAAAACTTTAGCATGGTGGTGATGCATGCCTTTAATCCCAGCAGAGGCAGATGGATCTCTGTGAGTGTGAGGCCAGCCTGGTCTACAGAGTGAGTTCCAAGACAGCCAGGACTACACAGAAAAACCCTGTCTCAGAAAAAAAAAAAAATTACACTTGTGTTTAGTTTACAAAAGAAATTTAATTACAAAATTTACAAAAAGGAAACTTCAGAACTGAAGAGATGGGCTTAACTGGTAAAGGTACTCGCGGACTGGGACTGACCTCCACATGTATGTCAGAGCATGGGAGCACATGTACACACACATATAAATAAATAAATAAATAAATAAATAAATGCACTAAACAGAGAATTTTTTAAAATTAAACTTCTTTAAATTCTATCAGAAGAGAAACTTTCATTTTCAGTACACACACTAGCTTACAGTTATATGCGAGAATCACTCAGGAGGAGCTGAGGACATACTCCAGGAGGAGAGTGCTTGCTCAGCACAGACAGGGCCCAAGGTTTAACCCCCAACAACATCCAAAATAACCACGCAGGGGGAAGCTGCATTCCTGTAGACGAGGAGCATGAGCTGCAACTCAGCAGCTCCCAGAGCACGGCACACGTTAGAGAGTGGCACAAAATACAGACAACCACAGAGACAATACCAAAGCCAGGCAACACTGTGCCTGCCAGACCGGCAAATATGTCTGAATTTTTATCAGGCTTTTTGATGGAAAGAAAGATGGGGGTAAACAGGTGCTTATACTCTTAGTTAAGAGGTAAAATATTTTGGGATGACACTATGCTTGAGAAAATATAATCCCTTTTCAGATCCAAATAAATTTGGACATAGTAATTCAAATTTTAACCATTTGTCCCTAAGGACATCATGGCTAAAGATACTCAAACACTCCACTACACAATGTTTGTAAAAAGAAAAAATTGGAAACAGCCTGGCTGTCTAAACAGTGTGAACGCTTCACACTGCGGTGCATCACAGAGATGTCAATGACACGCTGGGGACAGATGACGCGGACGACACGGACCGGCTCAGCGCAGATACAAGTGCACATTTCATTTTTAATCTTGGCCAAAAGGCTGAGAAGCGATTAGCATTTCACGTTGAAATTCTCTTTTTCTTTTCTCCTCTATGGGTCTCTGCTTTTTTTTCGTAATTAAAACAGTGACTTTTCAAACTGAAAAATAGGCTCTGCTGAAACACACTCAAGAATCATATTTAAGTCATCTGTCAGGAGACAAACAACTTTAAATCGAAGAGCTAGGAACCAACCACACATCAAACAAGACAAAGTGGTAGCGATTGTTCCAAGTGACCCTCTAATTAATCTTCTGTGCCTTCTCTGAGACCACAGCATCTGAGTTCATGCAGATGAGGTCACTGCATTGTGAAACTGCTGGACCAGAACAACAGTCTACAACCGTAACTCACTCACCCACAGATGAGAAGAAAATTAACTTGCTCCCTTATTTTCCTAGGAGAAAACCACACACTTCAAAGTTCAAGGTGGATGAAGCCATAATGAAGGCAATTTTCTGGGGCCTGGTGGTTCCATTTCCCATGACACTGCTTTGTAATCCTGTGAAGTCAGATCTAAAAAAAAAAAAAAAAAAGATAGAGATGCTTTTAAAGAACAAGTGCTACTTGCAAGCAGTAAAACACCGCTGTGTGATGCTAAAAAGAAAACTTAAGTACAAGATGGGGGTTCTGCATCTCCTCATTGCCTGATGTGGCTCTTTTAGGGCTGGAAAACATGTTAGTAGGTCTGTGAGCACTTACACCTAGCACATTGTGGGTGCTCAGTGGGTGCACAGTAAATGCAAACTGAATAATGCTGTCAGTAAAATCCTCTAGACCTTTTTTATAAACCCCTTGTTAAGCATGCATCCTTACCCAGAAGTATCTCCCTCCCCACAATCAGACCAGCAGAAAGCATTTAGGCCAGTAGGCCAAAGTTGGTGGGACAGTAAAGTATGGACAAAATGAGGCCCATGAGGAAAACACTGTCTGCTTCTAAAGAAGCCTCCCTAGACAGTCCACATCTCCAGAAACAGTGAAGCATTGTAAGCAAATCACTAAACCTACTTTCCTGTTAGAAAAAAAGTCTCTCCGCACACTCAAGCTCACTGACAAGTGAGGAAGACCACACCTGTCCCTGTGTCTAGATTTCTGCTGCATCTGCTACATCCTTGTCCCTGTCCTTGCCACTAGACTTAGCAGTGAGTGTCCCATAACAATAGCCCTGCTGTTTCATCTAGGGCAGTGGCTCTCAACCTTCCTAATGCTACAACCCTTTAATAATGCAGTTCCTCTTGTGGTGACTCCCCAACCATAAAATTAATTTTGTAGCCACTTCATAACTAAGTTTGCTACTGTTATGAATCCTCCTGTAAATCTGATATGCAGGATATCTGATATGCGACCCCAGAGGGGTCACAACCCACAGGTTGAGACGCACTGCTCTAGGAGCACGGTCCACGACGCATGACAGAAGCCTAAAACTGTAGAAAGATTGTCCTATCCGTGCCTACCTATAATAAAGCTTCAGAGACAGACTAGGTACAGAAGGAAATAACTCACCGTAGAGATCAGCATGCATTTTTTTTCCTGTAGTAAGTCGAAAATCTTTCATATTTTCACTCAAAGAGAATATGCTGGGGCTGTGATGTGACGTGCATCTCTTCGCTGTCGCTCTTGTGCCTTCCAGTCATTATGAGGTCAAGTAAAGGCCGCTTAAACAGAAGCCCATAACTCGAGGCAGTGGCCTGGTACCCACAATGGCAGGTAGCGACATCATGTCCATGCTATGCAACAGGATGACTTAGATCCTGGGCAGCATCGGTGCCTAAAAAGTTTGTCCTATCATTCAAAATGGTGTGCAACTCAAAACTTAGAAATTTCTGGAATTTTCTGTTTATTGTTTCTGAGCAGCTCTTAAAGCCATAGATAGTGAAAAAAAAAAAAAAACAAAACAAAAAAACCCCAAAGCCCAACTGTGGCAAAAAAGAGAATATTTTTGTGCCTTTCTGTGATCCATACAATAGACCCAAGAGGGGTCCTGTATAATTTTTTTAACTTAATAATGGGATTTTTGTTTTGTTTTGTTTTGTTTTGTTTTGTTTTGTTTTGTTTTTCAAGACAGGGTTTCTCTGTATAGCCCTGGCTGTCCTGGAACTCACTCTGTAGACCAGGTTGGCCTCAAACTCAGAAATCCACCTGCCTCTGCCTCCCAAGTGCTGGGATTAAAGGTGTGCGCCACCACAGCCCAGCAGAATTTTTTTTCAAGCAAAATATTCTTTGCTGGCTTTTAAATAATCTGGATATTTCTTCTTAACATCTACATGTTTCCTACCACGTCACAGAGCGCTGGGATAGCTAAAGCATAGTGAACATGTAACACCCACAAGTAACAATGTGCACATAAAGTAGGTTCCAGAAGGCCTTTGGTGGTGGTGGTGGAGACCTAGATGATAGTTTGTCCAATGCAAAGATACTAAGTCATGGCAGATAGTAAATGTTCACAGAATGGCTATGCTGGCATAAGAGAGTTAGTCTGAGGGGTGGGGGATACAGATAGGCACAGAGAAAGGATGTATGGCCAAAGCAAGGAAAAATACTCAGTAAAAGACAGAGTCCAGAAAGACAAAGCTGCTCAGGTCTCTTTTTCCAACCAGGATGCCAGTATTTAATGAGCAGACTGGTTTGGGAAGCAACAATTGCCAAGCACAAACTGTTTGAAAAGAACTGAAAGGACAAGATTTATCATATGTTCTTTGTCATTTATATACATGATGCTTGCTTTATTGGGCTAGAAGCCTAGCTTGTGCTACTTATACAGGGATTTATGTCTCTTTCAAATGACTTTTGTATATATTTGTAAGCACTGGCTGGCCCTTTTTTGCATATGATCCACATGGACCATGTGCTTGCTGAGGCAAAAGAAAAATGAGCGTCTGCCTTCCGAAAGCAAACATTCCCAAACACAGGCCATGCAGTGAGGGGGAAGAGGTTAGGAGAGGGTAGCCTGTGAACCTGACTCCCTCAGACAACACAAAGGGACCTGCCTGGAAAGCCCCTGCAAAATCAAAGAAGGCTATAAGTGAAGCCAAGTGAGAAGTAGACCCACTGGGAGTTGAAGCCTGGGAATGAATGGTGCGCAGTAGGGTCAAATAATACCAAGGTCTTTCCCCGGACATCTTCCATTCTGCACACAAGAATAGAAGGCCAGAATGGATAGACCCTTAAGTAGAGACACCGAGCCTGGATGCACGACAGAGTACAAGACCTGGGCCATAACTCGACTGCTCACTCTTCCCAGGTCTCAGCACGTGGCGAAGATGTTAGATTCCTCCATCTCCCATTAGACTCTCCCAGGGCGGAATGCTTATCTCTGGACATGCAGTCATTAGGGCCTCGGGGGGAGGGGGGCTTCCCTGAATGCTCATTTTTAAAGCAATCATAAAATGGTCTTATCTATATGTCCCAGGAAAACCATAACCCATTCATGACACATGGCTCCCGATGGGTACTTGCCAAGGTGCCATCTCACAAGAATCCCTTTCAAACATGAGCCTGAGTCATGAAGGGGATGGAATGTTGTCATTTTTAGCATACGGGCAGAACTGAAAGGCATTATGCTAAGTGAAAGAAGCCAGACCCAGACAGTCAAGTACCACATGACCTCATACACAGCAACTACAAGAGCTGAGCTCATAGGAGTTAAGAATAGCCTGGTGGCTAGAGGAGGCTTGGGGCAGCGCAGGAAGATTGCTCAGCCGGTAATAAGGCACAGTTAGACAGGAGAAATGAGGTCTGGTGTTGTCTTGTGTGGTATAGCATGACTGCCAACACCAACAGCATGCTATACATTTCACAAATGCTAGAAAAAAGAGATTGAATGTTTTCACCACTTAAAAAACAAAAGGATGGATTTTTGAGGCAAATGACATGCTTTCCCTGATATGATTACACAGTGTATACATAAAATCTTCCACAATCCATAAAGTTAGTTTGATGTGTCAATTTTAAAATGTTGTTCTCATGAGCCTGAGATGAGGGTGTGGGCCAGCATGAGAAGTGTTTCTCCAGCTCTGGACACGTGTGTCTCTTCTTTATGTCTCCCCTTTTGTCAGCAAGACAGTCCAGACTGGACAAAACCCAAGTTCTACACTCATCTTCCTCAACACTCTTTCATAAGCAACAGGGAGGCTGGGGACAGTCAGAGGCTAAAAACTCAGTGCCAGACCCACTCAGATCTTCTGCTTGGGTCCTCAAGGTAGAGAAGGACATGACCAGCGAATCCTCTGGAAGGTAACTATGGCAACCTTCTCTCTGAAAGAGCAGTGTGTGTGTGTGTGTGTGTGTGTGTGTGTGTGTGTGTGTGTGTGTGT
>NW_021620929.1:1205777-1238136 GCF_004785775.1 Grammomys surdaster
TGTGTGTGTGTGTGTGTGTGTGTGTGTGTGTGTGTGTGTGTGTGTGTCTATATGTGTGTATGTATACACATACATATACAACCATGCAGGAAATTGAGGCACCAAGTAGAGGCTGGGAGAGACAGCCTTGGTTGGCTGCAACAGGCTCCCTGGTACCCTAGCTCCCCTCCTCCCTGCAGAGGGAAAGCCTAGAGCCACACATCATGTGGTGGAAGACCAGGCAGGTCATCCATCCCCAAGTCCTCCATCCAGGACAAGGGCAGAACTGTCATTGAGAAAAGCTACCTTGTTAATGAGTCTAGAAATCAGGATTGCTGAGAGTCCACATTCAGGGTAGGTCCCCACTGGACCACCTTGGATCAGACTGGGACAAACCAAATGGTCATCTAGACCCATCTCCAACAGGAATCCTCAGAAGGGCTCATTCCTGGCCTATCCCTGTATCTCAGCCACTTCTCTGTGTTCTGGGAGCCCTGGTGCAGCCTGGGGCTGCACATTCAAACTCCCTATCCTCTCACAGAAGGGAAAGCCATGTGGCCCCTGGCCCAGTTTCAGATATGTGCCTGCTAATACTGGGCCATCTTCCACCAGCTGGGGATAGTGGGTCACCCAAGTGGGAAAGAACCTCCATACAGGGAAAAAAGGGTGGGGTTTTAACAGGCCTCTCTGAAAATTCTGACAGCCTTTGCTCTAAGCTTTCTTAGCCTCCTCATCCATGCCAAACCTTAGACTGTGAAGGATCAGATAAATGTGTAAAAATAGGGGGGAAAGTGTCTGTGAATTCACTTTCTCAATGGGAGACTAGATGCCAGTTTAAGGTTATTCTTCCATAATTATCCTAATGTTTAGGCTGACCCAGACTGCAGACACACTAAAGTCCCATGACATCCTTCTACAGGTAGGTAGCCTTCAGGGGCCATGTCATCTAACCAGTGGCTTTAATTGCACAGAAACCCTAAAGATGACAGTACTGCTATCCCTAGACCAGAGAGCCAAATGAACAGCTTCTCTATGAAGCTTAACTCCTGACACATTTAGCAGGTAGGTGATCTATGTGATTGATCAACAGGAAGGTATTGGTTTGGTTTGCAAGTTGCACTTGCCATAAATCCACAAAACCATGAGAAATTTTCACTGTTTTTGAATCCCTTAGCTGGACAAATCTTTATACCCAATGGCTCATTCTGATGCAGAATTTCATGGAGAGGGAGCTGGAAGCAACTGCAAGATACAGCCTGCCTCAGGCCAAGCTGATGGAAAAACTATCTGACAAGAAGGGAGCCCTCTAGGTCACATGGTTCTCTAAGCCACACCCACCTGGGCATCTGGAGGAAAAGATGAGCCAGTTCCTCAGCTGTCACTTGCTTTCTGTTGCTATAACAAAATGGCTTAGGGTAGCCAGCTCATAAAGGGAAAGGGCTTTATTCTGGCTTAAAGTTTCAGTCCATGGTTGGCTGCTGTCATTGCTTCTAGGCCTGTGGTGAAGTAGCAGTCATTACGTGACATCTGCAGCATGACAAGCTGCTTACTTCAAGGCAGCCGAGAAGCACAAGGAGGGACAGGAAGGTCCCAACAGCCCTTCTGAAGGCATGCCCCCAGTGACCTAACAGCCTCCCATTAGATCTCACCCCTGACACCCTCAGCCACACCCCAGTGGCACCATAGCTGGGGAAGACCCTAACTATAACGCCAAGCTTGGCATTCCAAGAACAGCCCCCGAGGCTACTGAGGGAAATAGATACAGGGATTTTTTTTAAATACATAGTAAACTAAAAACTGAAGATTGCCTAATTCAAAACCCAAAAATGCTCACAGATCCAAAACTCTGAGCACGAACATAATGCCACAAGTGGAAACTGGTGTCCCTGATCTTGGATGTCAGTCAGTCAAAGCCAGACCCCAAAGTACGGCAATAAAGTCACCTCAAGCCACACATGTGAAACAAAAACAGTTTGTGTTTAGACTTGGACCTCACCCCTGAAGGATATCTATGTATTTGTTACTGGACAAAAATCTTTTAAAGTGCCTCAAGTCTGAAACACTTCTAGAACTAATTTTGTCTGAGTCCTGCAGAACGAATAGAAGCAGGCTCCTTCTATTCAGACATGGGTAGTGGCATCCCTGCCCTGCCACGGCATCCACCCCAGGCAGACCAAAGCAGAGACTTCACTCCCTCCCTCTCTAGGGGCTCAGGATGCTGCTGACCATCTCCCTCCAGGTCCCTGCTCTTCCTAGGGTGAGGGGAAGATGAGAGTAGACACTGGAACCCTCAGCAAGAGGAAGAAGACCACCTCTAGACTTCCTCTCGGCCTCCAACATTACGTAAAGGTCTGAGCTTTTACCTAAGAACTACTTTGAATGTTCATTCTTATGAACAATTGCAAAATGTGGTGACACCTGGCCCACATGCCACCATGGTGTCATCATGTTAAGGCTGAGTAGATGCTGCCTCTCTCTTCACCTCACTAGAAGTCACACATGCCTGTGCTGTGTGACCTTGATAGCTGTCATTATGATATTTAATTAGATAGAATTCTGGGTGTTAACAGTGTCAACTGGACTCAGGGAAGCTGTCTTCCTTTGGTCTCACCTACATTTGCTCTTGTGGTCCAGTTGGAGGATGGTACACGTTTGTCAAGGATACCCCAATTCTCTCTGTATGGTCTATCCAGCTGGCTAGCCCAGGCTCTTTTCCAAAGTGCTCTCCCATCAGTAGGAGAGGGAAAGCCCCAGAAGGCAAGCACATTCTGGCCTCAGCTGCATGACTTTTAGTCAGTCTCCTGTTGGCTAAGGCTAGAGCTAACACCAGCTCAATTCCAGGGTTGAGGGAATGGGATGGCACCCACTCTGAACACAGCCTCTACCAGCAGAGACTAAGTCCAGACACCCCACTACGGTACATGGGATGGCAGAGAAGAGCATCACACATGGGACCAGGGCAAGTTCTACCAGAGCTAGCTTCAGTGCCTGTTAATATGCAGTCCTATCGTCCCCATCACTCTGAGAGTCATCTGGCTTTTGTTGCTAAGGTGCCAAGGCATGTCTGAAGTTGGGATCTTCAAAAATTACACCATGACTCTCCTCTACTAAAATGCACACTGCGGTGAGGGGTACCCTCTCGGAGACACAATACCCAACTTAGGGTGATTCAGTTGATGACATTGCAACTCCCTGGTGCTGTGTTAATGACACACACTCAATAACGGTGCTTTGAATGTTAAACTTTGGCCTTTTCGTGGGCTAGTGACACACAGCATGACACTCTCTCCGTGATGCTGGGCAGTAGCCACAAGCCACAGCTCCCTGTCCTTTGTGCATCACTCTGACAGAAAACCAAGACCTCCCCTCCAAGTGACATTCAGCTGAGGTCTTCAGGAGGCCGCACACATGCAGTGCACACTCAACCTGATGGGTCTCAGCAGTCATACTGACGTATTCAACAGCATGGTTGCTGAGATACAAAGCTGCCTTAAGCTAGGGTGGATCTGTCTTCTTGACAAAAACTGAAGAGATCTAATCAATTTAAAGGAAACTTCTAAGTTACTACAACTATCAGGAATCAATTTAAAAAATTTAAATGCTGTTTTTTTTTAAACTGTCATGAAGAGTTGTATCTTTATAATGTGGGACTTTATACAACTTGATGGCCCTGATCTCTTACCATAAACCTTTTTAAAGAAGGGATTTTGGGGTAGACTGTTCTAGAATAAGAGAGGCTGATGAGGTAAATCAGGTAAATCCAGTGGGGAAGACATGACTGAATTCTAATCCCTGAAAAATGGAAACCTTGGCCACAAAAGCATCTGGGGAAGTGATGGCAGAGACTAGGCGGCTCTAGGGCACGCCCATTGCTCAGTCAGGGTAATGAATGACCCACGTGAAGGACAAGGACATTCTCCGTTTAGAAAACACGTACTCTAACGCCTATGCTTTCTTCCACTCACTAAAACACTGTTTTTCTGCTCCAGGTTCACCCTTCTGTAATGTCGGCCTTTAGTGGGCCCAGGTTGTTGGTTTCAATCGACAGCAGACTGAGCACATGTCTACACTGGGCATGTACAGGATTTTGTTATTCTCTAAACTACACTATACAGCAGCTGCATCACAGCATCTACACAGCCCCAGGCAGAAGAGAGCATCTACAGAGGGTTAGGAGTGCATGGGAGGACACTAGGGGTTATAAATGAGTACCACCCCATTTCATACACGGGACTTGAGCACTTGCAGATTTTGCTGTCTGTAGGGAGCACCGGAATCATGCTCCCAGGACAACAACTGACAGCCATATTTAGCTTTTCTGTACTGCCAGGCTGGGACCCACAAGTCCTGCAGCAAATTTTTCCAAAGCGGGATGTTGTGGGGGTGTGCCAGGCTGGAGGAACAAACACTTGCTGCTTCTCGCTCCTTCCTGTCCCCACTCTGTCCCCAGAAGTAACTTTTCCTTCCTTATGCCTGTAGCACTTTCCTGGAACAACAGCTGTATCCAGCTGTGGAGTCCCAGCCCCCAGTTCTGAAGCCACCGGGGCGGGCGCATCCCTGACTGCACTTAGAGCAATTCATATTCCATTCTCAAATACTCAGTTTTGCCTACTCCAGCCTCGTGCCCTTTTCTTCCAGTCCTTGGGATAGTAGCCATTTTTTAATAATTACTTCCTTGTTGGTTTATTTAGGGGTCCCTTTGACTTTACCAGTTATCTGGATAACAGTCTTAGACCTACCTAACGGGTCATAGCAGTAGTCCACACACATAGTATGTAGTTTCAGTTAAATGAGGGGTTTGTTTAGCAGTCAAAATATTAACATTTGTCTCTCTCAAAAGATACTGCCTAGTCTTGCAAATATTATTATGGCATATTGTGAAAATTGTTCTATTTTATTATTAGTGATTTCTATTAATCTCTTATTGGGCCTAACTTGTAAATTTAACTTTACTATAGGCATGTATGTATAGAAACAAAGACAGTCCATGCCAGGCTCAGTTCACTCTACAGTTTCTGGTACCGACTAGGGGCCTTAGAGTGTACTCCTTGAAGATAAGGGATACTATGGGGTAGTAAATTCACTCCATCTAAATATCATGCAGAGTTTCTGCCTTCAAAACATAAAATGACATATGGTGCTTTTAAAGGTTTAGTCAAAAGAAAAAAATAGAGATAGTAAGTACACACACACACACACACACACACACACACACACGTATAACTAAACAAAGGAAATAGGATAAAATGTTGAATTAGATGCAATGGCTGACCCAGCACTGAATTATTGGATTGTGCTTTCAGCTTTTTGTGAATTAAAATGTTCTCATGCTAAAATGTTGAAAAGAAAAAAAAAACATACCCATTTCACGGCTTGGGGTAGTGTGAGTGTCAAAACTAAGATTCCAGCTCATCATTTTCCTAAGTTTACCCACTACTGCCTGGAAGTCCCCTCCCCCAGGGGAAGGCTCTGGTGGATGTAAGAGGCAAGTCAGGACCTGTGTGGACTCAAGTCTACCATTAGAGTCCCTGACCTTGCCAGAAACCAGCCTAGAGAGCTACAAGAAATGGTCCTCAAATCCTCACCTCTGTCTGAGAGGAAGTGACCACCCCAAGATGCCCATAAACTCAGAAAATCCCACTTTTGACTGTCCAGACAATTCCAGGTTTCTGACTTCAATCCCTTGTGCTCTTTACATGTTCCGTCCACAGAGGCCCCTTCTCTGTGAGCAGACACCTCGCCTGCGTCTCAGAGAGAGAGCTCTGCATGCCTCTCTTACAGGATACTGCCAAGCCCCGTCCACCTTCCTGCCCTGAGTTAATTGTTATCTTTATTCCCCTCCGTGCCTCTAACTGAGGTGCCACATTTGATCTTGATATCAATACCCTGTGTTGTGCTGGGTTTCCATCTATGGCCATGTGTTCTTTCCTGTGCTGGTTAGAGTTATTGGTGAGCTGAGTTGGTACGTTGATATGGCTTCTTTAAGAAAAGCATTTGGGTCAAGCATAATGGTACAGGCTTATAAGCCCAGCTCTTGGGAGGCTATGGCAAGAAGAATCCAGGCTGGAGGCTAGGAAGACCTTGTCTCGAATGAGAATGAAGCTGGGCATGGTGATACACACTTTAATCCCAGCACCAGGAAGGTAGAAGCAAGGGGATCTTTGTGAGATCAAGGCCAGCCTGGTCTATATAATGAGACACTGTCGCAATAAAATAAAATAAAATAACACAAAATGTTTACTTTAGCTCTGATAAAATTTGATAAGTGTGAACTCTGACTGGACCCATCAGGAGAAGCCAGGGAATCATCCTCCTATCTCAGAAGGTCTCTTACAAAGGCTGCATAGAAAAAGAGTAGCCCCAAGACAAGCAACAGACCCACCCAAGAGAGGGACATGAAGTGGAGAGCTTCTGCCTGTGGCTTGCTCTGTTCCCTCATGTATAAACCACATTTCTCATTTACCCAGTTTTCCAAATGCCTTCTGCCCCTATGAAGGCCAACTGCACAGCTACACATGTCACAGAGCTGGTCTACCCCAGTGAAGACAAGCGGCTGTTGGCACTGCTTGCACAGTGTAAAAGTAAAACCTCTGAGAGGTATAAGATGATGCTCTCCCAGCCCATTAGTTGGTCACAGAACTAGACAGCAGTAACAAGTAAAATTTTGAATACATACCTCGTGGTCCAGATATCCCACATTTAGTCAGCTATAGAGGCCCAAGGAGTGTGTACAGGAGTGGTCACTGAGACTTTCCTGGAATAGGATTAAGTTGAAAACAGTGGCAACATCTGTAGGTATGGCCATAGGTATACAGTCATTCTGCTAAGTTCCCAGGACAGGACTAGTTAAAAAGAATACGGTAGAAAAACCCAGAGATCCAACTGTGATGCACACGCTAGCAGGCGGACGTGCTCTGCAATACTGTTCCCTACTAAAGAAGACTAGAGCATCTTAGAGGAATGGTTGACTTCAGGGCTGGGAGAGGAAAGTACAAGATAAGCCAGGAACATGTTGTGATGCCAGAAGTAAAGAAAGACTCAAAACCTATGGGAATGTCACAGGGACAAGGGAAGGAGCTCCTGCTGGCCAAATATAGAGCACAGAGAACCAAGATAAACAGGCGGAGAGTGCCATCCCTCCCACATAAGTCCCACATCTGTAGATGCAACAGAACTTAGCATTTCTAGGTTATTAGGTATTGTAAGTGATCAAGAGATGGTCTGACGTATAGGACGGACATGGAAGAGACACAGATTCCATGCAGTGTACCATGCCGTGGCTCCTGGAACCACCTCTCCACAGATACCAAGAAATTACTATAGTAAGTTATAGTCTGTTTATGTTCTAGCACCTATAGGTACATAATGCATCAATAAACAAATACACGGGGGAGAAAAACAGAACTCTTGCTTACACAGTGCCAAGACCACTGGCATTCTCGGAAGAATCGCTATTGATGGGAAAATCATTACTCTGCAACAATTGTCAAAATGATTGGCCTAAACAAGATTCACCAACAGAGGTCAAGCATAAGAAAAGGGTTGGTGAGGAGCTGTTGGGAGGAATAAGTCAGAACAGTCTGACTAGCGGCCTACAGTGACCCACACATGCGCAGCAGGCACTTCCGCATTTACTAACCCTTGAACCTGCCTGACACCTAGCGATGAATAATGACAGAGCATGTGACCAGGGCAGCCAATCAGCTGGTGCCAGCTTCACAGGATGAGCAGTAACAGATCAAGGAAACAGAGGGAACGTGGGTGAAGGGTATAAAGGCACTCCCCACTGCAACAACAAACGAGTCTGCTTCTGATCCTCACCTGGCTCCTGGAGTCTGTCTCATTGATTCCATGCCTGCTTACCCCATACCCCTAAGGTCTCGGCGGGACAAGGGCTAGGGCAACGACTGGTGCATGGGACTCTCTACCTGTGTGGGCCTGAGCACTGAGCTTGCCTGAGTCTGGGTTTATTTTTTTGATTGCAGTCGTCATCTTTAAATTCCTCTGACTGAGACCTTTTTTCCTTACTGCGGCGTGTTCAGGCACCCGCTTCAGTGTGTTTTTTCGGTAAGTTGCCCCCCTCGTATTTCATGTGCTTTACCTCCGAGAGGGGTAAGCATGGGGACCTCCTTATTCCTTTGTATCGCTTGTCTGGATAGGGAAGTACATTCTGTTTTACTTTCAGGTCACCCAGCATCCCCACATAAAGACTGACCAACCAGGAGATGGAGCCAAGAACTGGCCCTCCCCAATGGCCTTCCTCGACCTCAGACACTAGGTGGGCATGGGGGCGTGGCCTAATGAACCCCGGAAGTCCCCCACTAAGCACTAGGCCCTGAGTCTAACACACACCTTCCTCTTTCCTCACCTTTTCCCTTTCTTGTTAGTTTACCCTTGAGTCTTGTCTCACCATGGGTAGCCTCCCCTCCCACTACAAGGAGACCCAAATAAGAGCCCTTAAGTTCCTCCTGGTCCCCAGGGGCATGAAAGTCACATCCTAGGATCTGGAAACATTCATGAAATGAACTGAGGCAGCCATTCTAGCCCCATGGAACCTGATTTATGGATGAGGTTTTGGTTTCTGGCCCAGAAACACAAAGTGAAAAGAGGTTGGATGCCCCCCACCCAATCTCGTTTGTTCCAATTCTTCTTGCCATTATTGCTAGTCTAAAACCTTCTTCCCCAGAGGAAGTTATTGCCTCCCACAACAAACACTGTCAAGAGCAAGTGTGAACTTGTTCATAACTGCCTCTCCTCCAAACCCAGGCTGTGGCAGACTCATCGGATGAGGAGGGGGAGGAGGAGGATTAGGAGACTGTCACTGTGGCATTGGTGAAACCACCTAACCTATCAAAGGCATTTGAACACTTGGTGCCAGCTGCAAGCCCCGCCCCCAGTACCCATGGTGTGACATTTGTGCCACCGATGCTACCCCACCCCCCCCATACTTACAGCCTCCTGCAGTTGGGCTCCTACAAGACCCTGCTGCACAGTTGCCTTCCTTGGCCCACAGGGCTCAACCTGAGACTTATCCTGTCAACCTCGGCCATGATGCAGCCATTTGTCCTTGGGTTCCTATGCCCCTGGCTGACTTTGCTTTAATTAGAAAGGTAGACAATGAATCAGGGCCTGATTCTCCCTACTTTAAACAGGTCTTAAAACAGTGGGCCACATAGGAGATGGGGCTGATGCTAAAGTCCTGTTCCCCAATTGGCTCTTGATCTATCAATAAAGATGCTAGCGTCCAAAGAGCTGTGCAGAATAGGCGGGACTTCCGGTTCCCAGCAGGCAAGCTAGCAGATGCAGGGGAGAAGAATTTTTTGCATGCTTCAGAGGAAAAGCTAATCAGGCATGTGAGATTTTGGGCAGAGCAGCCACAGGCTGCTTCTCCAGGTGGAAGGTTGGGGTGTTAAGTTGGGGCTGAAGGTGGCTGAGTAACTGAAGTTGAGGGCAGATTTAGGGTGCTGAGCTGGGATTATTGGGAAGAGCACACTATAACCATGGTAGATTGGAGGCACCCAGCAGTTGAAGGAGGCAGGTTTAAATTGAACAATTTGTGCGTCTGTGTTTTTCATCTGTGGATCCAATAGTCTCTGGGCAGGGTCTGGTAGCGCGTCCCATTCCCAGAGCTTAAATCAGGGTAGCAAAAGCTACAAGCTACAGATGGCAGCCTGGAAGACAAGAATCCACTATTAATTTAGGAATTCTCCGATAGATTTTATACACACAGACAGACAGACAGACAGACACACACACACACACACACACACACACACACACACACACACACACACACACAGAGTGATATAAGTCTAGGAAGAGGGGAGAATTGGTTCTCAGCGAACAGAGTGAAACTGGAACAAAGGAATACAGGGAGAGCCTCAGCTCAGAGATGCTGGGAACTCCTGGTATGCAAAGAGACGGACGGGTCTGCTGCTCTCAGGCAGCAGATGCCTGCTTCATACAGCAACAACCAGAGGTTAGATTTTTTTAAATTTGATTTAATTATTTTTTTAAGGTCGAAGGCAGTATAATGATAATTGTTTAAATGTCTTAAGTATACAGAGATATTAAATGCCACAAAAGGGAGAAGTTAGGGAAATTGAATGAAAAAAATGCTTTAGAGAATATTAGAAAAAAAATTTCCAGGAAATTTCTCAGGATCTTTGAACAAGGTCTACTCATGAGATTTATGGGATTTCTTTGCCTGATACAACATAGACAGAGCCTGGAAATAGACTTATACAGTAAGTAGACAAGGATATTAAATAATTTAGGCCTTGATTTCATGAAGATCAGAGCAAGAGACAGCAGAAGCACTGTATTGCCAGTTAATATTTGTTTAGGTTGCTTTATTTGCTTTGAATTGTTTTATTTATCACAATGAGCATGGTTTTGAGTTTGGTGGTTATATTAAATTCCTCTGGGAAAGAGTCCAAGCTAAACATTTAATGATTTCCGGATACTGGACCAAGGACTTGTTATTTTGGAAGAGAGGCTCTGTATTTGTGTTGACAGAAAAGGATAAGAGGCTTTGGACCCAATCTAGAGTCATACAGATCAGATATGACAGGGGGAGACCCCATGAAGAACTAGAAAAAATCAAAGAATCAAACAGGACAGGCAAACATTCTCCATCCCATCCTTTCCAAGGCATGAATGCAGATTTATTACAATTGGTTACTGATAAAATTAACTAATAAAAAAGGCAACTGCCTTTCCTCTGCTCAAACAAGGAGCAGAATTTCATTCTTAATTGACCTGTGCACCCTGCACAATCCATACAAATATTTTAATGGTACTAAAATTTTGGTCGCAGGATTCATGCATTACAGAATGTACAGCTTTGGCGAGATTCATCCTCAGAGATGCTGAACTGGCCTGCTTGACCGCCTGCTTCCAGTTGCTGCCCAAAACAGCTTTGGGATTGGTGCTGATTCCTTGTCATCTCACCTCATCCAACCTTTCATACACATCCAGTCAGAACTTCAGTCAAGCTCTGAACCTTCCAACTATGCAGAGACTATATAACATGCTAAAGCTAGCTTTCTTAAGTCTAACCAAATACTCTAATTTTCCTACTCCTCTGCACCCATTTAAAGAATTTTCCATCACCCCTATTCAGCAGGAAGAGGTTATGGAGAGTCGTCATCCTTATCCCTTGGGTTTGGGTGTCTGGTTATGCTATTTTACAAATTATAGAATGGTTCTCATTTTAAGGGATAATTTGGGGATGCTCATAATTTTGAAAACTGGGAGGAAATAGGTAGGATGGATTACTAAATTTTATCCTTGAACAAAGCATTGGGTACCCATAATCTTAATTGGTAGAAATCTTTATAAGTGATAAAAATTGAAGTTATAATTTCTTACATTGGTAGAGAAATCATATTGATACAGCTTTAAGCTTTTCATTGGTGTGGATTTCTTATATTGATACAAAATTTGAGATTAATATTGTTACTCACAGGCATTATGCCTATGCAACTCATTAAAGAATACAAGGCTTAGACCCAGTCCTTCTAATAGCTGCTTTAAAAACTGTATAAGATGATTAAGCAACACAAGGGCTAAACAGCAAACTCGTGGTTGTGTTAGATTCTGATTTAAATATAACAAAGTACCTTCAATTTTCTCAAATAGAAATGGCTAAGAGTAGCTAAGGTTTAATAGTTCAAGATACTTTACTTAATCTTCAAAAACATCAGAAATCCACAGAATGTGACATGTTATTTCATTGTTAAGGGTCATTTGACGAGGCATGTCTGCTCTTGACAGCTTCCACATTCTCCTTTAAAGAAAAATTGAGCATCTTTACCTCCAGGTGAGGTTGCTTATTGTGGCAAGGTAGCTACAGAGCAGAAATTGCCTGCTCATCTGCAGACAAAATACTTTCCAGGAAAAGGACAACTATACAGAATAGTTGACTGATAGTTCTGCCAATACAGGGTAAACAGTCCTTCATATTCCTGCTTTGCAAAGGTCTATTAGATCATCCTGGACTAAAAGGCTAAAGATAGATGCTCCAACATTATAAGAAATTAGGGGGCTGTCCAGAAATTATTCAGCTGTCTTTACAATTGTTTAAGTTTGAGAAGCTATGCTTGTTGCTTCCTATATACCCAGGTAATGTTTAAGTCATCCTGGGATTTCTGACAGGGTTGAAGACTAGTTATAGTCTCATAATCAAACTTAAGTTGTTTAACATTGAGAAAGAGTTTATAAAGTGGAAGATATGATTTTCAGATGGCATTACAGGCTGAAATCTAAACATAACCCAGGGATAGAATCATAATTCTTTAACTTAGGAATGATGATAGAGTACTTTATCTAATTTACCAATATGATGGACTGTGTGTCATTTGTATATCATGCTGTGTAATTTACGTGATTGTGATGGTTTTGTTCAATTTATGTCTGGGAGAAGATTTTTTTAATTGTACAAAAAACAGTGAAATGTAGGGGATGGGTAAGATGCTAAGGTCCTGTTCCCCAATTAGTTCTTGATTTATCAATAAAGATACTAGCAGCTAATGAGCTGGGTGAAGTAGGCAGGACTTCTGGGTCCTTGCAGGCAAGTTAGAAGACACAGGGGATAGGAAAGGAGTTTTCCACCAAGCTTCAGAAGGAGAAAAGCCAGCCAGCCAGCCATGTGAGATCTTGGGCAGAGTGGCCATAGGCCACCTTTCCAGGAGGGAGGTTGGGATACTGAGCTGGGACTGAAGGTGGCTGAGTAACTGAAGTTGAGGGCAGACTCAGGGTGCTGAGCTGGAAGTATTGGGAAGGGCATACTACCCACAGTAGATTGGAGGTGCCCAGCAGTTGAGCTGAGAAGGCAGGTTGAAATTGAGCAATGTGTGTGTATCTGTGTTTTTCATCCATGGATCCAATATTCTCTAGGTGGGGGTTGGTAATGTGGCCCATTCCTGTAGCTTAAAGAGGGGTGGCAAAAGCTACACACTACAGAGCCATGCACTTACAAACCTATTAGGACTGGTACAATCTTCTTAAAATGGTCCTGGAACCCTCCGTGTTCTTAAACTGGCAATCAGCATAACAGGACCTGCCTGAGAGTCAGACATGCTTAAATCTTGAATATAACCTTAACATCATCCTAGACATGCTGACCGGCCATAGGGCATACATTAACCCAGCTACCCAAGCTACTATCAGCCAACATGCCTTCAGTGGCCAACCAAGTGGCCAGTCTATCTTTCAAAGCCCTTAACGCCTGCACTCCCAGAGATTCCTCTGCCTACTTCCATTAACCTTGTATAACATCAGGCAAATCTTTTATGGACTTCCTCATGAGGGTTACTGGGGCAGTGAAGTGAAGGGTCAATTTGGGACCCACTCAAGACATGCCTATTAAACAAACGGCTTGGGGGGTCTTAATGCCCTAACCCACAATGCAGTGGCAGTAGTCCATCCCCTTCATAAATGAGTAGTGGCCATCAGAGACCTTGACCCTGGGGCAGGCCCCTATGGCAGCTCTGACTCCCTCTCTTGATGACCAGTTGGCTGACAGACAAAATGCAACAACAGACTCTCGCAGGGGCCCCTGCCTGATCACTCCTTCTGCTGCTGCAGAAAGACAGGACTGCTCTAATGCTAGACCAAGAACAAAGTGCCCTCGCTGTAATAAAGGATGTCACTGGGCATGAGACTGCAGGTCTCAGAACTCTGATAAACTCAGGGATGATTTAAACTCTAAAAGGGACACCCCTCAGCCCCATCAATAAGAGGGGACTGCTCCAAACCTACTGTATATTGGACTCTCCCTGTGTTTCCACATTCACCCATGATGACTGCACACATAGATGGGATTCCTTTAAAAGGGCTGGTCGATACAGATGTCACCATAATCACTGAAAATGAGGCCTTGAGTTTCCCTCACTGAAAGTTCAAACCCGGCCCCACTGTTAAGAGTGTTAGAGGCCAGCAAACCACCAGGATGACATCGCACCCTGAGCATTGGAAGGGTTTAGATGGCAACCCGGGCTCTTTCATGCCTGTTGTTGCCGATGTCTCTCCCATACTTTGGGGCAAGGACATATTAGAGGGCATGGGTGTCATCCTTAGAAAGGACGATCAGGCCTTCTTTGATGACATCATGGAACGTGAACAACTGGGCCTAACAGGCCACCTAAAAGGGGATCACCCCCAATTCTAAGGGCTGCTGACCATCCAGGACCTCCTTCCATCGAGGTACATGACCCCATACTGCTGGCCTGGCTGTCAGATGCCAATACCTGGGTGGATCAGTGGCCAATCATTGAACCAGAGAACAAGTTGAGGAACAACTTAAATTGGGTCACTTAGAACCCTAAGCCAGTAGACATAACACGCCCATCTTTGTAATAAAAAAGAAGTCAGGAAAATATAGACTCTTACAAGATCTGAGAGCTATCAATGAACAAATGGAAAAAATGGTGACTACTCAGGTGGGACTGTCTTACCACGGTGCCCTCCCATCCTGTATCACATACTAGTGATGGATATCAAGGACTGCCTTTTCCAAATCCCCCTGGCACCACAGGACAGATGCCACTTTGCCTTTACAGAGTGTGAACCTAATATTCAAACACCAGCTAAGAGATACCAATGGACAGTCCTCCCACAGGGAATGTAAGCTGTATGTGGCTGAGGCACTTCAGGCAGTCCCTAAAGACCATCCACCCTATGTCCGACAGTATGCTGGCACATCCTGACTCGTCATCTACAAGGAGCTACTGTACCGCTCCTAAAAGACTTAGAAGAGATTTAGCTAGGCTCAGTCTAAAGGTTGCTCCTGAGACAGTACCATCTATTCTCCCTCACACGTTTTTGGGGATTCTCCATTGCCAGACAAATTCAGCCTCTGCCATCTGACTTCAAAACTAAGGAACTATACTCTCTGGCCAAGCTGCAACGGCTTTATGGTCCACTTGCTTTCCCTCCTGGAGGGTCCCTCTAGTGTCTCCTTACTAGCCTCTAGTGTCAGGCTTATGACAGGCTCAGGATCTCCTTAAGCAATTGGCCGCCATGCTGGCATCTGCCTCTCTGGAGTGGCATAGCCCCTTCAAACCTCTGTTGGCTACTAATGTTGGACTGTTAATGGCATATTGGGGGCACTTTGGCAGGATGGCCCTCTGATGTGGCTACACCAAGCCTACTCTGGCCTTCACAAAATTAATTCCAAATTTGAATTGACCTTCCGTTTTGCCCTTAAGGCATGGGTGGCGGCCAAGAGGACCTACAGTCAAGAGCCAAATCAAATTTCCCCTTTTTCACTGAGGCACTCATAGTTCCTCTGGTCTAGTTCAATTAGCTTTTAAGAGATAGTAATGATTCCCTGGGAATTAGACAACCACTGCCCTAGGATAGGCGACTCTCTACCTTACCCCTACTCCCCTTCATTATTAAGCTTTATAGCACCCCCTTCTCCAACTCTAACAAGCTGAGGTATGGCATCTTGATACGACAACCTGATAAAGAGGAAGTCACCCAGGTATTGCCCAACCTTGGGTCAGTCCAGCTGGGACAGCTAATAGCAATAGTAAAGATTTTTGAGCTGTGCCAGGATGAGGCTAACATTTTTTTTCTGATAGCCAATATGCAGTTCAGGTGGCCCGTGTACTACCCTTCTCCCAGATTAAAGAGTACCTGGACCCCCTCTGTCTGACAATGACCATGCTCCAGGAGCTTCTATAGCAAAAAGCCCACCCTTGGTACATTTCCCAAGTTAGGGCACATTCGGGGCTCCTCGGTGCCTTGGCTCAGGGGAATGATCGTACAGGCTGCTGATTATGACAGCGAATCTTGAACTCCTGGAGCAGGCCCAGACTCTGCACCAACAATTTTATCTGTCTCCATGGAGACTTCACAAACTTGTCCCAGGGCTCTCAATTTCTCAGTGCAAACATCTGGCTCATTCCTGTGCCACTTGTCTGCCTCTGATGTCCCTGGGCTCCCTCAATCAGGGTGCAGGGGATGGGGTGAATCCCAGAAGCCTATTACCCAACACCAATGGCAGATGGGAGTTACTACCCTCTGTTTGGGAACCTCTGCTATGCTCATGTAACAGTAGACGCCTGCTCTTCTTATGTCTGTGCTCTGGCACTTGCCAGAGAAAAAGCTTCCCATGTGATTTAGGCCCTTAAGTGGGCCCTGCTAGTAATGGGAGTGCCTTGGCCCTAAAAACTGATAATGGCCCTGCCTACTCCTCCAAACAACTTGCTGATCTCATAACCTCTTGAAAAATTGATCACACCTTTGGCATTCCTACAGTCCACAGGCCAGGCCATTGTGGAGATGACCAACAGGTCTCTAAAAGCCCTACCAGCAAAGCTCATGCCATCTGAGGCTAAGCGTGAACCATATCTGGCCTTGGTGGAAGTGCTTTTTCACATGAATTTTCTTACTTTCAATGACAAGGGCCTTAGCTCTGCTTCTAAGCACCGGGCCTCACTGCTCCATAGCACCCCTCTCCCTGTCGTTAAGTGGAGAGATCCCCTTACATCACAATAGCAGCCACCTCCCCCTTCTGACACTAGGGCAGGTTATACTTATGTTTCCCTCCAGGGATCCACAATGCCTATATGGGTGCTAGCAAGGGATGTGAGATCTGCCTCAGGGGACCTTAAGGAGGCCCCCATGGACACTAGGGGAGTCTGACTCTTCTCATTGTAGTCTCTCAAGGTATGGTGAAAAGCTTTGGGCCCTTGTGCCTTTGCGACCCCTATTACTGCCTAATGACTCAGGTTTCCCAGCATACCCTGCACTTTTTACAACTAACACCACACTGGGACTCCCATTCATGGACCCTATAGATTCAGCTCAGATGGTTACTAGCACTTGACCTGTCCTTGGGACCATCTGCTTTGTGACAGACATTGAGGGGTCTCCTTGTATCCTACTTAGAAACCCCACAACAGGGGATTTTCATGGCACTAAAACTTCAGGAAAGATGATGGGGATAGAGATGCTTGCCCCCACCATCCATCCCTACCTCAGTGGCGTATCCATTACCCCAGTGCCCTTCACTGTCCCCCGTAAGTAGGATGTCCACCATAGCTGAACTCCCAATTCTGTGGGAACATTGTCAACCTGACCTCTCATCCTCACCTAGCCCAGGAGTATGGAGTACATCAATGATCTTGTTGACCCCCTATGACTTATGGCTTTGGTGCTTCCTACCACCTGAGGACAAGCCCTATCACCATAGAACATCCACCCACACTCCATATGATACATTTCTGAGAAACTGGGACCTTTGTGGGGCCCTTAGATGTATCAATCTGTTCCTCTGGTTGAGTGGTGATAATATCTTTATGGAGCTTTTACTGATCCAACTGGTGATGGTATGTCTGTAAATATAATTACAGCCTCCCAGATTGATTTCTCCCCCCACCCCCAGTTCTTCTTTCTTCTCACAACTGCTGCTGACATCTGAGAAGGGCTGAACTGTTCTAACACATCATGCCATCTAGTGTCCTCCTGGTCCCACACCAAACTGGCCATCCTCCTACGTGAACCTGCTGAGAGATGGATACCTATGACTAATGCAAATTATTTCCATGCTATCTATCTCTCCGATGTCTAAAACTGACCCACAAGCCCTAGAGTGGATCAAATGTGATTTTGGCATTACTGTGGCCATCAGTACTGTGCCACTACATCATCCTGGCTGCTGTAGTGGGTGCAACTACAGCAGCAGTGGGCTTGACATACTGCAACAACAGAAGGAATGCTAGAGAGCATAGTGTCCTGTTCTTCCAATGCCCTCCAGGCACAGGAGATGCTCAATCAACATCTTTACCAAGCCATCCATATATTACAACAGGTTGACCTGTTGTCAGAAGAACTAGAGATGATACAGGACATGTCTCTTTCTGCATATGACCCTAGGTTTAGGTCTTTCTGCCTGACCCCCCACCAGATATGTAATTCCACCTCAGAGAAGCTGAAGTTGGCCCATTACATCAAGGGGATATGGTCCACTAAGTTCCTCAATTACTCTATTATCCTCAGAGAACAAACACATATGCTAAATGTCACCAGACCTCCACCTATGTCCTTTGAAGTGAGCTTTATCACTAAAGTATTTGACAAACTTTAAAGACTCTTTGATCCCTCTTGGATAGTCACTTATGCAATGTTAGGGAGTGTTCTGTTGTTAGTAATTCTCTTTAAGAATCTTATGCAGCATGTCTCACCAATGCTCAGTTAATAAGACTGCACTCCTAATGCTGACAGTCCTGGACTCCCTGAACAGGGCCCTCCTCCCAAGGTTATACAGACAAGGTTCTCAGAGATAAGAAAGGTCTTCCAATAGGCCAACTACTCCATCCAGGCATGCTTTCCAGAGAGGCTAACCTTCCAGGGTCAGTAGCCAATGACTGGTAAGATCCCAATAGCCTGGGGTGGGGGGGAGTGCTGGCAGTTGGGGGACCTAAGACAGGCAAGTTTCCCTATGCTCGTCACCCTGTGAGGTGGGGTCAAAAAAGTCAGAGCACAGAACTCAGGCTCCCACTGAACTGCTAACTTCTAAATGATAATGTTTAGATACGCAGGAGGAGTGAGTCCATATGTTCTGACTAGTGCCTTCCTCCTACCATGGTCCATGTACACTCAGCAAGCACTTCCACATTCACCAACCCCAGAATCTGCCTGACACTAGAGATGAACAAAGACAGAGCATGTGACTGGGGCAGCCAATTGGCTAGTGCCAGTTGCACAGGACAAGCAGTTATGGGACAAGAGAATATGGGTGGAGGATACAAAGGCACTCCCCACTACAACAATAAATGAGTCTGCTTCTTCTCCTCACCTGGATCCCAGAGTCTGTGTCATTGATTCCATTCCTTCTTATACTCTACCCCCAAGGACCATCTCAGGGGGCTGAGGGCTAGGGCAACTGAGCTAGATATTTGCATAATGTCTGATGGTTTCCAACAGAGGGGCTGTTGTCCTCAAAAGAGGAATTATGTCTTAATAGAAGACAAATCAGGCAATACCTATCCTGATCTTTAACAGAATCAACATTAGCATCAACATTGAGGAGCAGGTAACCCTACTAATGGTGGAGACATGGTGCTTGCCTATAAAGTATTCTGTAGAAGATTCACTGCCTGTAGAGTACTCTGGATGCAATGTGCACCTCAACTTTAGATATTTTATGTATATGATTTTTATATACATTGGTGTTTTGCCTGCATGTATGTCTGTATGAGGGTGTCAAATCCCTTAGAACTGGGGTTACAGGCAGTTGTGAACTGCCATCTGGGTTCTGGGAATTTACACCAGTATGTCTGTATGTGTGTATGTGCACCATTTGAATGACTGATGCCAACTGAAGTCAAAGGAGGGCATTAGATCTCCAGGATTTGGAGTTACAGACAGTTGTGAGCCACCATGTGAGTGCTGAGAACTGAACTCAGTTCCTCTGCAACAGCAGCAAGTTTTCATAACTGCTGAGCCATCCCTCCAGCCCCAGAGCATTTCTTACTTTAATCATTAATCAATCATGAGAAAACCCAACACAAAAGACTCTGATTTCCAGGGCTGGAGTCATGGCTTGATGGTTAAAAACACTGGCTGCTCTTCCAGAGAACCTGAATTCAATTCCCAGCATCCATATGGCAGCTTGAAACTGTCTGTAACCAAATTCCACAGGATTTGACACCCTCATACAGATACACATGCAGGCAAAATACCAATGCACATAAAATAAATCATTTTTAAAGAGGCTCTGATTTCATTAAGTTATAGCCTTTAAAAGTTCCAGTATCGTAAACTATAAATACATATTAATAGGTGTAGGAGATATGGCAACTAAAGACAATCCTTGATCTAAGACTGAATGCTGGATTTTAGAAAAGTGCTATGACAGATATTGTTTTGAGCAATTGACTATTAATAGTAGGTTGAACTATAAATAGCAGATTAGCCAGATGTGGTGACTTACAACTCTTATCCCACCAGTTGAGAAGCTGAGGCAGGAGGATCACAATGACCTAGTTGAGGTCAACTAAAGCTACATAGTAAGTTTTAGGCCAACCTAAGCTATATATCTTAACCTTGTAAAAATGCAGACAGATAGTAAGTTACCTAAGAAAACTATATCAAAATTAGGCTGAAAAATACTGACTTCTAAGGCTTGTCTAGATAATATTCAAGTATTTAGGGGTAAAGGGATGATATATTTTATTGTTTGAATTTCAAACAATTCAAAAAAATCTTAATTTTTATATTCACAAATTGTGTGTGTGTGCATGTGTGTGTGCGTGTGTGTGTGTGTTCAGATAACAAATCAGGCAAAATAGTAATTCTGGGGGAAGGGACTTATTCCAGTTTGTTATCTGATGATGTGATGTGATATCATGATCAAAAACAACTTAGGGGAAAAAGACTTATTTCAGCTTACAGTTCCAGATCACAGACAGTCATTGAGATAAGCAGGAACCAGAACAGAAACCACAGAAGAACTCTAGCTACTGGCTCACCTCACTGGCTGTGCTCAGTTCGCTTTTTATACACCCCAGGAACATATAGGGATGGCACCACTGACAGTAGGCTAGACCCTCTCACATCAATTAGCAACAAAACAGTGCCCCACACAATCATGGGCATGGGCCAGTCTGACCTTGGCAATTTTTCAGTTAAAAGTTTCCTCTTCCTAAGTGACTGAAGGTTGTGTCAAGCTGGCAATAAAACTAACCAGGATAGCTGTTTGCACATTTTTGAACTCTTTGTAGTGTTTGGAACTTTTCTGCTTCAAGGTAAGTTGATTAATGATGGGAAAACTGGAGACAAAAATGAATCCTGTAAACAGGGCAGCAGTGGCTCATGCCTTTAGTCCCAGCACTCCACAATCCTCGAGCCAGCCAGCCAGTCAACTAAAAAACCATGATCTGGGGAGTGAGGATGATTGCTGGAAAAGCAGAAAGAAGAGACAGATATGGGAGGGCTGTAGGTCAATACCATGCCAGCAGCAAATATATTTTCTCAGTGTCTTTTAATGGCAAGCAACAGAAAGTATAACCACTTCCAGGAAGTTAAGCAATGACCACAAATGCTTATGTGGCAAGTTTATGGTACACATTATCTATCTTTGACTAAGCCCATTTCCTTCAGGCTTGGAAAGTCTCCCAAGGACAAATGCATAAACAGAGGAACTTGGCAGGACGTAATGCATGTCTTAACTAAAAACAAAGATTTCGGCAGACTCATTCATGATTAATCACAAGCAAGAAGTCAGCCAAAGTTAACTTTGGCTGTGCTCGCAACATGTCTCCCTTTTTTATCGATACAAGCCAAAGTTGTCTCAGCTATTGGTGCAGAAAGACTATGTATGTCTTAGGCATCCCCTCAAGAAGTAGGGACCTTACCCGTCATTGGTACATGAATCCTAGCATTCACGCCTTGTCTTAGGTTGATCCACCTCTGAGAGAAACTTACTCGTCTTTTTTTTTTTTATCCGCACACCTTGTTGGTCGCAGAGCAGAAAGCTGTGCCTGTCTTAGGTTGCCATCTGAAAACACAGCTCTTACCCGTCGTTGGAACTCGAATAATCTTGTATTTGTGGCCTGTCTTAGGTTGAGAAGGTTTTCAAGATGATCTTACCTGTCACTGACTACCAACTTCTGCTAGGGAGGACGTTGGAGCTTGAATTTATGTAACTTTGCTTTGACATCTGTAAAAACTCTAATGATTCCTCTCAAAAGAACAGGTAATAGATGTGGCATAAGAAGGATCATAAAGCCAAGTCTTGCTATGTCCAGTAAGAGAGATGTAAACAAGGACCCTGAAGGAAAATGGCCTGGAACATTTTCAGAATATCATTTAGCAGTTCCAAAAGACAAAGGCTTTGCATTTCTTAAATTCACAACTTCCTTATACAGGGCTAACAATTCTAACATAGTGTTAGTATTATGCCAAATACCTTGAAAGTGCTTTTTTACTCTGGTCCAATTATGCTGACTCTCTTATACATTTTTGGAGTAATACAAATCCATAGATATCAAGCATGACTCCAAATGGCTTCTGACTTTCATTCCTTGTATGTCATCTCCCATGATCTGTACTGTATCATATAATGCATCAATTCTTTGTTCTAGCTGTCTATTCATATCCTATTGTATGCTCAAGGCATTGGTTACATTTTCTGCCAGATGATTTACAAAACTGTATCTCTTGTGCTAAAGCTAATACAGAAGTAGTAGCACTGGCTATAAGTGTTATGAGAGAAACAACATTGGCAATGATCAGCCCAACCATATGTGTTTGTTCCTTGCCAGAGTGTGATCTAATTCTTCCAATATTTATAAGCCTTTTTCAGAATGTCAGGGTTCAGATAAATTTATAGGAAAGATGGTTGATGTGATTCCATTACACATTGACCATCACACAGTACATAAACACAAATGGACAAAAGAAACATTGAACTCATTATCAGAGCCAATAACAAAAGTAATATTCTCAATTAGTAAAAAATTAGGTGGGGTAATGCAGAATGTTACATTTACCTTATGTGGTGCTTGTGTGGTGAATTTATGGTATACAGTATCTATGTTTGACTAAGCCCATTTCCTTCAGGCTTGGGCAATCTCTCAAGAATGGATGTGTAAGTGGAGGAACTTGGCAGGATACAACACATGTCTCAACTAAAAACAAAGAAAAATGTCAGCAGACTCACTCATGATTAATCACAAGCAAGATGGCAGCCAAAGTAAACTACAGATATGCTCCCCACAGCAGAGGCAGATGCAGGGGGATCTCTGAGTTCAAGGACAGGCTGGTCCACAGACTGAGGTCCAGAACAGCCAGGGCTACACAGAGAAAACCTGTAAAAAAAAAAAAAATAAAATAAAATAAAATAAAATAAAATAAAATAACATGCTGTAGGGGTAGGGAGCAGTTCAGTGGTGAAACAAGTGCCTAGCACAAGAGTCTGGACTCAAGTCTTATGGCCACAATCCTGAGAAAGAAGTAAAACAGCTCTATGCAGTGGTATAAAAATATCCCCAAAGACACAACTGAGAGGAAAGAAAAAAAAACTATAGATAACCATTGCATGTGGCACAGAATTTGTATATAAATAATAAATGATTCCTAAAATCCTAGAGAAATAAATGCCTGACTCTGTGCCTTAGCTTTTTCAGAGAACAAGAAATGAGGATGATAGTTACTCAGTAATTTCTCTATTTATGTAAGAATGTGTGTGTGTGTGTGTGTGTGTGTGTGTGTGTGTGTGTTGTCTAATTAAAAATAACTTTTTAAATATTCTGTAGGATGAGGCAAAAGAATTGCTTGGAGTTCAAGGTCAGCTTGAGCTAGTGTAAGAGCCTGCCTCAGAAAAAGAAAACTTTTTGATGGTAAAATTGCCCTTCTGTTGATCTTTACCAACAACAGGCTTTAGCTCAGATTCCTGGAGACAACTATATTTTCCTCTAAGTGAACTGAGTTTGTTCTTTGACAATCACAAACGTGTATAATGCATTTCAATTATCTCACCCTCCCTTTCTATTTCTCTCCCACTCCTGTCAACATGCCTTCCTCAAAAAATTCCTTCCCAACATCCATGGTTTTTGTTTTCTCTTGTAAGCCCCTGAAAGAGAGAAGTGGGATATGGGGGAGAGAGGGAGGCATGTATACAAAAGTCATGTGGATCCAACTAAACAATATAATTTTTTAAAAGACAGCAAATACCTTTAAACAGTTAGGCCCCTTCTAATACCTAACAGCATCAGATAATAGCTGAACCTGGCAGAACCTAGAAATGGCAGCCTAGGACAATTGCTGGCTTTCATCAAAAAGAGCTATTGAGAATCCTCAGAGGTGTGAAAACAGATGACAAAAGTTCTGGGATTCAGTGTCCCCACCTGCAAAACAGGCACCTATAGGACAGAGCTGTGTAGGCTCAGGTTAACAGCCAGGCCAATGTGGGCTCAGGCAGTGCCATTTAAAGAGCCAAGCCACTTGGGGTACTTCAGAACTGCTATTCCTGTGAGTTGTTTATTCTCTTTCTCTTCCCTGGTGAGCTTGGGGACTTTTGATGGGAGGTCTCATCCTTACTCAACCCTGCCTGGAACTGTGCCTCCTGAAAATCGAACATCCATGCCCTAGCACACACCTGCTAGCAGTCAGTGAGTTAGTCAAGGGAAGCCCAGAGCACCAGGTAGGTGTGCAGTGACACCCAGTGTACCTAACCCCCAGCCTTGAGCAGGCCTGAAAGATCTTGTTTAGCATAGTAGACCAAATAATAGGACCTAGGTGGGGTTACCCACCTTGGCTGCACGTATAACCTGCTACAGGAACTTAGAAGAATAAACTGCCTGCTGAGCTTGCCTGGAGACATCTCCAGCAGTGACTATGGGTGGGTTCCCCCACCCATCTCTGGCTGAAACAAGAAGGGGCTTGGTGGGGCTTTCCCTTCAAATTAGAAGAGCTGAATATTAAACTTCGAGCCTTGATCAGAGAACTTTGTCTTGGCTTCATGTTTCTCTCTCCTTTGAGTCCCTTTCTTCATTTCCAGCCCCCCCTTTCAGGTGAACCCAGTTGGTCCATGGTCATAGGCGGCTACAGGTGGCGCCCCAATAAGGGACCTGAAAATGGGGACCCACTGAGAAATGCTGTCTTAGGTGGAGCTCCATGGAAAATGGAAGAAGTAGAGTATCCTGCACTTGGTAAGTAATGAACAAACTCTGACACTAGCACTAGTGATCTTTTGGAGGCCATGTGTCTTTAGTGGATACAATCTAGGCTGAATAGGTGTTGACCCAATGCCAACTTCACCGAGTGAGTGACAGCAAAACATGGGACAGGAGAATTCTAAACAGGCATTTGTCTGCAGCCTAAAAGAGCTGCTCCAGGCAGGAGGAGCAGGGTTTTCAAATCATACGTTAGAAAAATTCTTGGCTCAAATAGATTCATGCCATCCATGGTTCCCACAAGAAGGAACTTTGAATAAGAAAACTTAGGAAACAGTCAGAGAAGTTTTGAGAACCACCCAGGCAGATCCTAACACCCTCTGCATCTGGGAACTTATAAAAGATGCTATTGATAATAAAATAGATAAAGAGAACTTGCAAGCGTTAGCTGCTGCCCAGGCACAGCTTAAAGAGATTCAAGAATGTCAATCAGAAGGCGCTTTTACAGAAAAAGGTCCTCTCAATTCTAAATCAGAGAAGTGCAGATCTAGTACACCTTTTACAGCTCAGATAAAAGAAATTGGAGATTCTGACAATGAATTAGACTCAGAGGAGGGAGCTGATTTAAAAGAAAGGGCTCCCAAATATCACAATGAGTTTTGGCCTCTCTCTGTACCTTCCACTCCACCTATTGTCTTTGATGCAGCAGAAGCTGCCCAGATGGACATGAAGGTATACAAATTAGAGATGGAAATTATGCTGCAGAAATTGACTAACAAGCTACAGGAGTTAAACCATCTATCAGGTGCAAAAAGAGCAATGATTTTGAGATGCTCCAATCACCGTTAGAAAGAGCTGTGAATCAGGCTTGCAGGGATGGGCAAGATATATCTGATGTGTTACCTTTTCCTGTAGTTGATATAATTGACCAGCAGAACAAAAGAGTCAGACAATATCAGGCGTTGGAGTTCAAAGTGATAGAAGAATTAAAAACAGCTGTGGCACAGTATGGGCCTACTGCCTCCTTCACACAAGCTTTATTGGATACTGTGGTAGAAGCAAATTTAATGCCCCAAGATTGGAAAACTCTATGTAAGACTACTTTGTCAGGAGGAGATTACTTACTTTGGAGCTCAGAATGGCGTAATACAAGCAGATTGGAATATTAACATGCTTCTAGGATAAGGTCAATATGAAAGTAATGTTAATCAGGTTGAGCTACCTGCAGGAGTGTATGCACAGATTGCAATTGCTGCCTGCCGTGCTTGGATTCAATTACCTACTAAAGGGGATCTCAGTGGAAATTTATCTGGTATTAAACAAGGCCCTGATGAACTGTTTCAGGAATTTGTAGACAAGCTGCTGGAAACAGCTGGTAGAATTTTTGGAGATTCCTCAAGCAGAAGTTCCTTTTGTTACACAACTGGCTTATGAGAATGCTAATATGGCCTGCTACACAGCTATCAGCCATACAAAGCAAAGATAGACTTACATGGATACATTCATCTTTGCACTGAAATTGGGCCCTCATACAATCAGGGTCTGGCCATGGCTGCTGCCTTACAAGGGACCACTGTGCAAGCAATGTTTTCACAGAACCGTAAAGATAAAAGATGTTTTAAATGTGGAGATTTAGGTCAATTAAAAATGACTGCCCCAGGAACAAAAGCACGAGCAAACAATCAGGTCGTATGCCAGAAATTTGTCCTTGGTGCAAGAAGGATTGTCATTGGGCCAGGGAATGCAAATCTAAAACAGATAATCAGGGCCATCCCTTGTCGGGAAATGAGTGGAGGGGCCATCCTCAGACTCCCAGAAATTCACAGTCAACAGTTTATGGGGCCATGAAGCTGTTGCCAAGCCAAGGAAATCCATTTCTAAACTTATCCGAGCAACCTCAGGAAGTGCAGGACTGGACCTCAGTTCCACCACCTATAGGGTACTGACACCAGAAATGGGAGTTCAGATGCTGCCTACAGGAGTTTTTGGGCACTTGCCTCCAGGGACAGTGGGATTACTTCTAGGCCAATGCAGCAATATTGTAAAAGGGTTACAAATCTATCCAGGTGTTATAGATAATAATTATAAGGGAGAAATTAAAATTATGGCTGCTTCTTCCCATGGCATTATAACTGTACCTGCTGGCAAAAGAATTGCTCAACATTTGAAAGGCCTAAGCCTCATCCTAACACTAGGGGTTTGGGGTATTTTCCATAATGGCCACTGTCTTGCCTGCATAACATGCTGATAAAATTCAATGGCTTAATAATGTCCCAGTGTGTGTTGATCAGTGGTCTTTATCTAAAGAAAAAATAGAAGTTGCTTCATCGCTTGTGCAGGAGCAATTAGAATCAGGGCACATAGAAAAATCTCAGTCACCTTGGAACACCCCAATATTTGTTATCAAGAAAAAATCTGTAAAATGGCAATTGTTACAAGATCTAAGAAATGTTAATGAAACCATGGTACCTATGGGAGCTTTACAACCTGGGCTTCCATCTCCAGTAGCCATTCTTAAAGGATATGATAAAATAATAGTAGATTTGAAAGATTGTTTCTTTACTATTCCCTTGCATCCTCAGGATTGTAAAAGACTTGCTTTCAGAGTTCCTTCTATTAATTTTAGAGAACCAATGAAAAGATATCAATGGGTAGTTCTTCCTCAGGGCATGGCCAATAGTCCTACATTATGTCAAAAATTTGTGGCACAAGCCATTCAGCCTGTAAGACAGCAATGGCCAATGATGTACATCAAACATTACACAGATGATATTCTTCTAGGAAGAAAGGATCCTCAGGACTTGCTTTTATGTTATAGAGATTTACAGTAAGCATTAGCTGATAAAGGGCTATAAATAGCTCCTGAAAAGATACAAACTCGGGATCCTTATAATTATTTAGGCTTTAGGTTTACAGGTCAAGCCATTTGTCCCCAGAAGATAATCATCCTAGGGACAGTTTAAAAACTTTAAATGATTTTCAAAAGCTGTTAGGTGGTATCAATAAATAAGGGCTTCACCCTTATTTAAAGCTTACTATAGGGGAATTAAAACCCCTATTTGATATTCTCAAAGGGAGTGCTGATCCTACCTCCCCTCGATCTTTAAACCCAGAAGGATTATTGGCCTTACAACAAGTAGAAAGAGCTATTGAGAAACAATTTGTTACTTATATAGATTATTCCTTGACTCTACATTTGTTGATTTTTAATACAACTCATACACCTACAGAATTGTTGTAGCAAAAGGCTCCTCTCATGTGGATACATTCAAGGATATCCCCTAAACATAACATCCTGCCATATTATGAGGCAGTAGCCCATATGATTATACTTGGAAGGAAACAGGTACTGAATTATTTTGGTAAAGAACCAGACATCATTTATTCAGCCTTTTAATGCAGATCAGAATACTTGGTTAAAGCAGCATAGTACAGATTGGTTGCTTGCTCAAATAGGATTTAATGGCATTATAGACAATCATTATCCTCCAGATAAATTGATACAATTTTTAAATGTACCTAAGGTTATATTTCCTAACATGACTTCTTTGTAGCCTCTACATGATGCTCTTTTAATCTTTACTGATGGCTCCTCTAAAGGATGAGCAGGGTATCTCATAAATAATCAACAGGTAGTCATAGAGACCCCTGGACTATCTGCTCAGCTAGCAGAACTGACAGCAGTACTGGATGTTTTCAGTCTCTAAATTATTCTTTTAATCTTTTTACTGATGGTCTATATGTGGCTCAGTCTGTCCCCTTGTTGGAAACTTGTGGTGTATTTCATACATCAGCCAGATCTCTGTTTTTACAACTACAAAACCTCATTGTTACCAGAAAAAAAATCTTTTATATTGGCCATATACAAGCTCATTCTGGTCTTCCTGGACCTTTAGCTGCAGGCAATGATCACATTGACAGAGCTTTCTTTATTAGGAGAAGCCTTAATTTTGGATCCTGTTGCAAGACATGATCATAATAAATTTCATCTCTCTAGTCACACCTTAAGGCTCTGACATAAGATCACTAAGAAGCAGGCTAGGATGATTGTAAAACAATGCCCTAACTGTCTTATATTATCTCCAGTCCCCCATTTAGGAGTTACTTCAAGAGGCTTTACGCCCAATCATATTTGGCAGATAAATGTAACTCATTATACAGAATTTGGAAAGTTAAAATATATACATGTCTGTATTGACACTTACTCAGGATTCCTTTTTGCTTCTCTACACACAGGAGAAGCCTCTAGAAATGTAATTGATCATTATTTACAAGCCTTTAATGCTATGGGATTACCTAAAGTCATCAAGACAGACAGTGGGCCAGTCTATACTGGAAGCAACTTTATATCATTTTGTAAGGAATTTGGTATTGAACATAAAACTGGAATTCCTTATAACCCAATGAGACAAGGATTGTTGAGCGTGCACATCACACTCTGAAAAATTGGCTTTTAAAAACTAAAGAGGGGGAATTATACCCTCCAAGGTCACCAAAAGCACACCTTGCTTTTGTCTTATTTGTTTTAAATTTTTTGCAAACTGATGCTAAATATCAGTCTGCAGCAGATCGCCACTGGCATCCACTCACTTCCAGCTCATTTGCCAGGGTCAAATGGAGAGACCCTCTAACTAACACATGGAATGGTCCCAACCCTGTTTTAATTTGGGGTTGTGGCTCGGTCTGTGTATTTTCACAAAAAGAAAATGGAGCCCGATGGCTGCCTGAAAGATTGGTCCGTCAAGTGGACACAGATCTTGAGCCTAATTGATTATGATTCTAATGATGAAGATGGCTCAAAATACTTATCATCCAGCTGAGTTAACTTGACAAATAATCTCCACTCTTACTGGAGAGTAAGTGTTTTTTATCAATACTTAAAGCCACCCACTACATACCTGGTGGCCAGACACTGTGTCTGATCCCTGCCAATTAGCAGCTGGGTTAGATACTTGGAACATTCCTGCTTACAACTTTATTTTCTACACAGCTTGGATAATCTTGTTGCTTTTAACCTTTGAACCTTGTATCTCAAACAGATTGGTTGCCTTCACACAGGATCACTCTCAGAAAACTCAGCTACTCACCATGGCAGTTATCCATCATGAAAAAAATGCATTGAGTGCATGCTCATAGGTCCTTTGGTCTGAATGTGGCTTTGGTCTGTATGGGAAAGAGTGTGCCAAAGATGGCCGGTAGTTAAAGACAGGTAAGAGTGTTCTTGAGCTCCTATAGTCCTAAGACAGGGGCATACATCAATAATGCTATGTATGTCCTCCATGACAGGTAATAAGGAGCAATATAGAACCAACCTAAGCCAGGCACAGTTGCCCAGCCACTCTTTACCCTAGACGGGATGAAATCTTGTGCCCTGTCCAGCTGCTGGCACTGATCATCTTTTAAAAACTAATAAAGGGGAGTTGTGCCCTACCCCCAGCCTTGAGCACGCCTGAAAGACCTTGTTTACCACAATAGAGCAAATAATAGGACCTAGGTGGGGTTACCCACCTTGGCTGCACGTATAACCTGCTACAGGAACTTAGAAGAATAAACTGCCTGCTGAGCTTGCCTTGAGACATCTCCGGCAGTGACTAAGGATGGGTTCCACAACCCATCTCCGGCTGAAACAAGAAGGGATTCGGTGGGGCTTTCCCTTTAAATTAGAAGAGCTGAATATTAAACTTCGAGCCTTGATCAGAGAACTTTGTCTTGGCTTCATGTTTCTCTCTCCCTTGAGTCTCTTTCTTCATTTCCAGCCCCCCTTTCAGGTGAACCCAGTTGGTCCGTGGCCACAGGTGGCTACAACCAAGGTTCACTTGGAGTTGTCAAACACAGACTGACTTTACTCCAAAGTCACCATGTAGAACTCTGTCACTGCCAAAGAAATAAAGACATGACCATGGGAACACAGTACAGAAAAGGCAAAGTGAACAGTGTGCCATCAGTCCTCAGCCAGAAGGGAGCCATGGGGGTCATGTAATACTGCACTGTGGTCCAAAATGTTTGGGGGAGACAGTGAGCTGCAACTAAGCAGATGGCTCGTACTGCAGCACTCACCAGGAACCTTGATGTGCCAACAGACATCGTGACTATCCAAGGGTAGTCTGATCTGCTTGCAGTACATCCCAAGCTTACTGGACTCTATCACACCCTACCACCCACTTTTGAAGATCTCAAGACCTAGATACATAGAGATTACTAGCAATTATCCTAAAAGAACATGAGGAAACTCAAAATAAAAATGTTTCTCTCGACTGCTAAGGCACGCTGAGAAATGTCATAGGACAGTTTGCTTTCCTCATACAAGAGGGCCAGAGAGTCACTGTCAATCAAGATAGATCAAGATGGATGAGGTCACTGTCAATTCTCCCCACCTTCCTTTGCCTTTCTGGTCCAAAGAGTATGCGTAAAGGAGCCTCGGGATGGGCCTCTGTTGGCAAAGTGTTCACCTAGTAGCACAAAGCCCTGGGCTCCATCCTCAGCAACACACAAACTGGGTGTGCTGCCAACTTTGAGAGGTGAAGGCAGGAAAGTCAGAGATTCAAAGGCATTCTCCACCATATAGCAAGTTTGAAGCCAGCCCAGGCTGCATATGACTGTTATCAAAAAAGAAAGAAGAAAAGGCAAATACAAGGAGTCCTAGACCAAAAAGGAAAAAAAAGTCTAATATTAGGAGTCAATCCTTCTGTCAACTGTCCCTTCAGCCTCGGGTAGCCTTGGCATTGAATTCTGCTTGATTCTGCTGCATTTATCTGTGGACTAACATGTGGCTGAAATAGGCAAGGGCCTGCCCTATGACCAAGCCTCTAACCTCTACAGAAGCATCTATAGTTGGAACCATTCAGCAAGTGAGAGTAAGATGGGCTGAGAGGCTCAGTAATGATGCCATGCTCACTATGACCCTCAAAACAAACGCTGGGGTATCTGGATGACCTCCGAAGGAGGCTAATATGGTCTATGGCTGAACCAGTATTATGACCCCCACCTTTTTTGTTATTGCTGTCTCCTATCTTATTAGGTACAATCTCAACAGGCCTGTAGAGTCAGGCACCCAGATGTGCCTTTGCCCAAGAGATAGACATTGTTGCATCTGGGTTATTTTGGTTGGGATCTGTCTCCCAAGAACGTGGAGCTTGAATGGAGCAAAGCTAAAGAGAGAGGGAAGCTGGTACTCTTGATCTTGGAGCTGAGAAGCTGGGCTCAGCCCTGCTCCCAGCTCTCCACCATCTGTCCCACCTGCCTTGCTGTCCTGGCATCCACTCTTCTCCTGATGCTGTATGTGCACCCAGCTTTCCTTCTGTGGATCCCAGTGTCTGCTTCTGCTGTCTGAAACTGAGCATCTTTCCAGAGCACAGGACCAGAGAGTCGCAGACAGTTTCTCATAGTCACAGAATGTAAAATCTGAGAGTGAAGATATGTTTTAGTTGGGTGAAATTTGGTTTGTCTGTCTTTAGTTTCCCTGTGTTTTGAGAGAGACTTCAACAAAAACAAACGTGTGCCTATTCCAGTGTCCTAAGCATTTCTGCTGTGTTTCTTACAATAATTCCAGTCTTCTGTGTAGGTATTTGGGCCATTTTGAGTTAATCTTTACACATTGGGTGTTGATTGAAGCCTGTTCACTGACAGAGCTGTCTTCCCCATTGGATGTTTCTTGCATGTTGTGCAGGTTAGTAGGCTGTTGTGGGTGAGTCTGTTTTGTTCTCTCTCTCTCTCTCTCTCTCTCTCTCTCTCTCTCTCTCTCTCTCTCT
>NW_021620929.1:1238146-1255773 GCF_004785775.1 Grammomys surdaster
TCTCTCTCTCTCTCTCTCTCTCTCTCTCTCTCTCTCTCTCTCTCTCTTTCTCTCTCTCTCTCTCTCTCTTTCCCTCTCTCTCTCTTTCTCTCTCTCATTCCACTGGCCTATGCTTCAACTTTCAGGTTGACGTCATTGATCCTCGAAGTCTTATTTATGAGACTTCCATAATACACTTTGAAGTCAGGTAGTGCGATGCCCCCGGTTCCGGCTAGTGATCATGTGCTGTGTTAACCAGCAAAGGGCTAGATGAGAAGATTTTGTGAATTTCACATGAAGAAATTATAGCTGTCCTAGAAGGTAGACTGGCCTGATTTAAACATTACAAAGCACACATATGTACTGAGATATCACATGGTCCCACTGTATAATTTTTAGTAGCGATTAAATTTAAAAAAAAAAAAAAATCTGGGGGCTGGAGAGATGGCTCAGAGTTGAGAGCACTGGCTGCTCTTCCAGAGGCCTTGAGTTCAATTCCCAGCAATCACATGGTGGCTCACAACCATCTGTAATGGGATCTGATGCCCTCCTCTGGTGTGTCTGAAGATAGTGTACTCATATACATAAAATAAATATTTTTTAAAAAATTCTGGGACTGTGGAGAAGGCTTGTTAGGTAAAATACTAATCATATAAGCAAGAGGACCTGGTTGGATCCCAGAAATCACATAAAGCCTGATGTGGAAACTCCTATCTGATATCCTCGTGCTCTAAGACAAGATGGGAGAAGGACACACGAGTGTCATGACTACACACAATACACACAGACACACAAACACATAGACACATAGACTCACAGGCACATGCACAAAAATTTAAAAAAATAAAATAAATGCATCTGAAAGTGACCTTAAAGTTTCCTCGTAGCCTAATTTCCCTTGGAGGACAGACATGTTGGGCAACACTGTCAATGCCTGGGCATTTCCAGGCAGCTTCCACATTCCACACAGGCAAATCCTAACTCAGTGGTCCTCAGCCTTCCTAATGCTGCAACCCTTTAATTCAGTTCCTCATGCTGTGGTGACCCCCAACCATAAAATTATTTTGGTTGTTACTTCATAACTGTAATTTTGCCACAGTTACAAATCAGTGTAAATAATCCCTGATGTGCAAGCCTTGTGGGGGTTGTGACCCACAGGTAGAGAAGCACTACCTGATCTGCCCTGGTTAGGTCTCCATTTTCTCTATTTTATGGTTTTCTACCCTCTTCTGTTGAAACTTACTCTCTGTGATCATTAATTTCAGCTGTCAACTTGATTAGATCCGGAACCAACCAAACAACATGTCTATAAGCAGGTCTGTGCCTGCACCTGAAAGGCCCAGGCTACACAATAGGGCTGAGACCGTGTGACAGATCACTGCGATCTTCAGTGCTCTGGGGGCCAGTTGGGACCCCAGCACCCATCTCTGTCCTTGGAGGCTGGGATATCCTCTGGTCACTAAGCACACATCCACGCCCACTCAAAGGCGATGACAGAGGAGATTCTGCTCAGTCCCTGCTTGTGGCACTGCCTAGGGATCTCAGGACAACAGAAGGAAGGAGATCAGGTTAGCTTACAAACTCCAAAGGAGCGGAAAAGCTCCTTGTCTGCCTGCACTTGGCCCTGCCTGATGCTGAGCTTTCGCTTAAACTCATGTGTTCTTGCCTTTCCTCACATCAGAGCACAGATCAACCTTGGTGCAAACTACTCTATCCCTGTGACTCAGAAGCAGAGCTCACCTGTAGCAATGGGCAGCCTTCTTAATGTCCATGTCAGCTGCCCACGTCTGGCCACTGGTGTGCTCAGAAAGTATGTTCTAAAGACTCTCACAAAGCTTCCTCCTTCTCCAGCACACATAACAAGATAGAGTCTAGTCCTCAAAGTACTCCCAGGCTCTCAAACAAGAACATTAAGGAAATCAATCGCAATAAAACTCTGTTATGGACTGAATGGACGCTCATGTCCCTCCCAGCCCTCTGTGAGATGGTGTCAGGAGGTGGGCCTTTGGGGTGATTAGGTCATGAGGTCATCAGGACCTAATGGGATTGGTACCTTTATAAAAGGGACCTAAGGGATTCTGTAGTTAAAAGCATTCATTGCTCTTACAGAAAACCTGGGTTCAGCTCCCAGCACCCAACATCCACAATGGACAGCTCACAACTACCTGTAACTTCAGTTCAGAAAATTAATGCCCTCTTCTAGCCTACACAAGCACTTTGTTTAATGTGGTCCACATATAGACACACACACACACACACACACACACAGAGAGAGAGAGAGAGAGAGAGAGAGAGAGAGAGAGAGAGAGAGAAACAATTAATTAATTAAACGTTCCTTAAAAGGGACCCCAGGGAGCCTGTTACTGTTCTATTGTGGAAAGGCTACTTTAAAAGTAAACCTTGCTTCCTTTACTTATAAAATGAGAATTTTTTTTAAAAAAGGGGGGGTTATGCAAAATGCCACTACCCTATCTGAGAGCAGAACAGATCGGAAGTGCTCACAAGCAAGCATCAGGCTCACCTAGAGTATCAGGTCCCCCAGGAATGCCATACACTCAGGAGCTTCAAGAACCTGCACTTCTAACAAGTCACTGGGACAGTCTTGCTGGCTGCCTCTAGCCCAGGATCTCCATTTTGAGAAGGCTTGGATTAGAGAGAACAGGGGAGAGTAGTGGGAGGCACCAGTGAGATGTTATTACAGAAGTTAAGAATTGAGAGAGTTAGCCGGGTGGTGGTGGCGCACGCCTTTAATCCCAGCACTTGGGAGGCAGAGGCAGGCGGATTTCTGAGTTCGAGGCCAGCCTGGTCTACAGAGTGAGTTCCAGGACAGCCAGGGCTATACAGAGAAACCCTGTCTCGAAAAACAAAAAAACAAAAACAAAAAAACAAACAAAGAATTGAGAGAGTTAAATGGTGCTGGATGGACTAGGGGAAAGGGAGTGTCCAGAATAGAATCCAGGAGACTTATGTTATTCCGGAGAAATACGTTCCATAACTCCTAGGTGATACTTGAAATCACAGCTAAATATAGCTGGACTGTTTTTTCCCAGACTTACTTACACACCTAAACTACTGTTTAGTTTTTAAATTGGGTTCAGTGAGAGATTAACAATAACAAATAATACAATAGGAGTATCATAACAATATACCATAATAAAAGTTATTTAAAACTGATGAATTGTCCATTTCTGAGAGTTCTCACTTAGTAGTTTCAGACCTTGGTTGGCCACAGGTAAACAAATCGCCATAAAAAGAGCTCTGTTTTGAATGTAGAATGGACAGAATCCAGTGGTGGGCTGGACACTAGACTGGGAAAGAAACGAGCAGAACATTCCATGTTTCTGGGTTGAACCACTTGGCAGTGACGGTGGCATCCACCGAAGTGTATGAGGCCCCAAGAATGAAGAATCAACGTGCAGAGATTAGGCCTGACTGACTCCCAGATCTGAAATCCTAGTGTATAAAGCAGGAAGGCAGGTGGAGGCTGCATGAAGATACGTCCCATCTGACCTCAGATTCCAGCATACACTAATGAACATACACTAAATGTTCAGAAGATGCTGTTGCAGGCTGGTGAACAAAGGAAGGCTCGGAACCCCGAGTAAATAAAGGCTGGGGTGAAGTAATGCTACTGTAGAGCACAGCTGGTGGCTGGGGCTGGAGAAGCACCCACAGCCTCACCTCCACTGGATGTGCGCTGCAGAGGGCAAGGCTGGGCACCACAGACAGCAGCCATCCAGTTCCCAGCAGGGTTCTGCTGCAAAAGTCTAAGGCTTGAGGTGGAAAGGCTTGTACATGAGCTAAATCAGTATGAACACCAGAGGAATCTAACTTATAAGATAAATTATGGGGAAATTCGAGCTATGCAACTCGGGGAAATGAGGAGAGCATATTGGGAACCAGGGAGAAAGGGGTCAGGGTCAGAGTGGGGAAAAATGGTTTTACCCAAACTGATGACCCATTAACAGGAGCGAGGACACATCTAGGTCACAACCTCCAAGCACAACTCGGCCTTGGTCCTTGCCACATTCGAGAGCGGCAAAGAGGACCCTCATCTCCCCACGTATCCAGTTGTAAATTAGAAGGCTGTAATTCCAGCTGGGGGTTCTGGTGACATCATAAACCACAGACCCACAGCTCAACTCACCAGAAGCCCCAAGATGGAATTACAGCCTTTTTCCCTAATCCAGGCAGCTCTGGCCACTACCATTTTTTTTTCAGGATATAATAGAAATGAGGAATATTTTAACTATTTGTATGTGTCCTTTCTTGTCCAGCTCTCATTGTCTTTCTCTCCAGTTCCACCCCAGGATGCCCTCCTCTTAGTGGCACATCTGCAACTTCTCCTAGTCACAAAGGTAGCCTTTCTTGGGGGCTGCTCCTCTGCCCTCCTTCCTTCTGCTTTTCCTTCTCTCAGGGACTAGCAGCCCTCTGGCCTCTACCTTAAAGTTTTGCTTTTCAAGAAAGAGAAGTCCTGCCTCATCTGGGTCAACACCATGTCCTGGAATAAAGCCCATGGAAGCATGAAAATGAATAAATGTTTTCAATGGCTCCGTGGGGTCCAGAGCTTAGCGGGCCTCTTTCTGAAAGCAAACCGCTACTCAGTACTCTTATCTGGTGTGGAGTCCTTGTTCTTATAAACAACTTTGCTAAATGCCAGCACACCTGAGTATCATTTTACTCCATCTCCTGCTTCTTCATCTCCAATCTACAGCTTGTGTTTCAGTCCCTGTGAGGAACCCCAACAGGAGAAAAGCACAGGGCAGGTAGTGAAAGACAGCTGTCACTTGATGGGACCCTCCTGTCTAAGATACTTACCCTAGTCCTCATCCCTTTCACAGAGGCATAAAGTTCATGGAGGACAGAGACAAAAACTCAGTTGATGAGAGTTATTTTGTTCAAAGTCCTTGAGTGAAAATGGACCCTAGAGGCTCATACAGTTGAATACTTAGTCCTCAGTTGGTAGAACTGTTTGGGAAGGGTTAGGAGGTGTGGCCTTATTGAAGCGGGTATGCCACTGGGGTGTGTCACTGGGGACAGGTTTTGAGGTTTCAAAAGACTCTGGCCATTTTCAATCTCTCTCTCTCTCTCTCTCTCTCTCTCCTTCCCTCCCTCCCTCCCCCTCTCCTCTCCTCCCCTTCCTCTCCTCCTCCTCTTCCTCCCTCCTCCCTCTCTCTCCATCCTCCCTCCCCCTCTGTCTCTCTTGTATAGGTTACCTTGCTCATGGTGTTTTGTCATAGCAGCAGGAAAGTAACCAGATCAATCCTGAGTGCGCCACATCCCTTATTCATGATTTCACTTTCTACTGTTCTGGTTACCTAGAGCCATCCATGATCCGGAATCCTAAGTGAAAAAAAAAAAAAACTGAAGAATTCACAAGTCTTTAATTGTTGTATCCCAAGTAACGCTAAGATATCGCAACTTGGCCTGCTCTGTCCCACTGGACACCAGTCATCCTTAAGTCCAGCATCCCACACCATCTACACTACCCACTCAGGAGTCACTTAGCAGCTGTCTTGGGTAGCAGATCCACAGCCACAGTGCTGCAGTGGTCCTGATGTAGAGGACCACTCTGTGTCACAGAGCCTGCATCATTTGCTCATCACAAAGATACCGTGTCATCAAACATCAGCACAGGAAAAGTGAGAAAAGTAGGGTAAGACACTTGGAGAGAGACTACATGCACATACAATTTTTATTACCATATATTGTGATTGTTCTAACTTACTATCGCTAATTAGTTACTAATTGATAAATTAAAATTTATCTTAAGTATGTATAGAAAAAACAGAATATACACAGTATATTGGGTTTAAGGTCCAAGCTAGGAAATTTTGGAACATAAATCCTTTGGACAGAAGAAAAAGAGTAAAGCCCTCGGGTTCAGCTGACACCTAACTCCAGCAATGGTCCCTCAGTGTTCCATCCCTGGGCTAAAAGATTTGGAGAATAAATATTGCCAACTGACCTTCAAGCAACACAGATTGCTATTTTTGTTTATTTGCTTGTTTTTTTTTTTCAGAAAAGTTAAAATTTTCACATTTTACAGCCCAAGAAGAATCTAGAGACAGTCCAATTTTCTGTGTAAACTATAAATTAAATGATAATGTTATTACCATTTAATATATATATTATATATATATTATATTTTTAATATTTTATATATTATATATAAATGATAAAGTAAATTATTTCATAAAGGATTGTGATTTCCTCTGATACAAATTAATACCAAAGCATTACATACACAGTGATGAACTCTGCAGAAGGAAAGCAGACCTGTGGCTCCTTTCCTTTCAGCATTTGAGATGGCAGCTTACAAGGGTCTGTCTATATGTACCATGGTATCTGCTCACAGTGTGCAGCCTGAATCACAAGCATCTTGGAGACGTCCACCAGCAGCAACAGTGAGATGAAGAGGGGAGAATTGTTGCCTCGGGAACAGATGATTCAGGGTCACAGTAAACTACGGTGCTTTTACAGTTTCCTAGAGAGCTTTGGTGCAAGCATCTTCCAAAGGAGCATGTTTGATCTTCAAACACCACCCACAAAATGCAGGGAACTACAGCCATCTTGGAGGGAGTAGACTCGGTTACAGCTGCTGTGGATGCAAACCTCTCTCGTGTAGTGCCGCATTTACGATGCACAGAAGGATAAGGAAGGTACATGAGGCAGGGGCCTGATTTTCTTCCTCTGGTACCCAGGACAGAAACAACATCATCCTGAGGAGTGGAGAACACTGTCAGGTGTGTACTGCGCGCACTTACGGGAGAAGAGGGGCCCCACAATGAAACAGCAGGCCTCTTGTTTCTCCCACTCCAAAGGGAGTTGGCAGAATGGCTTGGTAAGAGAGAACAATTTATTCAGACCCAAAAATCAAACATTTAATTTCCAGATTAATCCCGTGTCATTGCACCGCAGGATGGAAAAGCAGCGTCATCTTCCTAAATGCATAGGAGCAAACTTGAGAACATCTTGTGGGTTTTCTTTTTTATAGTTTGTATTTGTGTGTGCACATGCACGCATACCCATGCATGCACGTGTGGAGTCCAGAAGCCCGTGTCCCGTTCTATCTCTCTTTGCCTTATTTCCTTGAGACAGGCCCTCTCCAGCTTGCCATGCTTTAGCTGGGTGGGCAACCAGCAGGCCCCAGTGATCTGCCTGACTTCACCCTCACCACCGATGGAGTTACGTGATCCCACAGTCATGCCCAGTTTTGTCCTCGGGTGCTGAGGATCTAGACTCAGGTCCTCACGCTTACACTGAAACACTCTTACCCACTGAGTCATCTCCTCAGTCCCTCATGGGGGTTTCCTACACTAAGCTAATGGCCAGGACCATTCCACTTGTCCACAGCCTGGGCGCCTTAACTGCAAAGAAACTACCTGTTCTTCATGCCCTGGGCCTACAACTACTGCTGTTGAAGCCATGTTTAACCACATGGTCTCAGACTCAAGGGGCTGCAGCATCTGCAGCAAGATTTATCTCTGCATATGCCTTAGCTGCTTCCTCTATGAAATAAAAGTCTCCTTGTGAGGCTTAGAAATTTAAATGAAAACACAGTAGGTGCATGTATCCTCAATAAATCATGGGTGTCAGGAGCCCCTTCCCCTCTGTCATATGCTTGAGTTGGCTAGAATTACTATCAACTGTTAAAAAAGTCTGACTGAAACTAGATTAGTCAGTTTCTAATTGTTGGGCTGGGTGTTTCAAGGGAAGAGGGTTCAAACTGGCTTATGGCCACAGAGATTTCAGTCCATCCTGGCAGGGAGATTTCCTATGGGCAAGAAGCAGGGAGAGAGTGTCTGTGTTAATAGCATCTCTCCTTTCTCCCTCTTAGTCCATCCAGGCCCTTAGCCCGTGGGGTTGTGTCACCCCCATTTAAGGTGGCTCTTCTCTCTAATCTTCTCTGAAAAAGTCCCAGAGACACATCATCCACAGGTGTGTACAATGTCCTAGGTGTTTCTCAATCCAATCAACAGCCCAGAACATCTATCACATCGCTAGCCCATACAACTGAAAACCCAGCCTGCGGCACAGCCAGAATCAGGACACTAGTGGTGTTTGGGTCTGTGTTCTCTCTTCTCACTCTGCCACAGCTCCAGTCTCAGACAAGCAGGCACCCCATGGTAGCAAGACAGCTGCAATAATATCCACCTCTATCCCCTGGGTTCAAGTCTGTGCTACAGATCTCAGCAGGACCCACGCAAACTGAAAAACTCAACCCAAGCATAGTACCGCGGTTGCCTATCCTTTCCCTCGCTGCAGACGAGACTGAGCACGTTTTCATGTGCTCATTGGCATTATCATTTTATATGGTATTCTTCTTACTCAAAATATTTCATCTTTGTTGTGCACAAAATGACAAGAGGGTATGATTTCTTTCGTGCAAACTGATTTACCTGAGGCCATGTTCATGAACCTGTTGACGTTAGACAAGCCCCCTCCCAGCACAAACCCTCCCCTCCTGGGACCTGTCACTCTGCAGTGGCACTCTCAAAGTACCCCAAGCATGCTGATGCTCCTCTGTCCAGAGTCCCCTCCCAGCACCATGGACAAAGTCTGGCATCCTTCTTTACAACTCCTTCGGCATCACATTGGACGAGTTGCTGGTCGTTCCTGTAAAGAGTGCCTTCTTAGCTGCTTAACTTCCTGTGTACTGAACTGATGCTCTGTCCTGCACTCCCAAGTGTGCTCAATGGCTCTGAGACTGGCCGTCAGTGTTTCCAAGGAACTGACAACCAGGAATTCTCTCACCAACTTGCTTGGTTCCATGGCTTGTCTCTCAGGGAGGCTTGGCCCAGACTAAGCCATTTCTCTTTAACAAACGAAGTCAAATATCAGCTGACACTCCAACCATGTCTTTTTTTCCCTATTATAACAGCATACCACAGAACAGGTGATTTATAAAGAAATAATATTTCTCAGAATTCTGGAGGCTTGAAAGAGAAAGAGCATGGTGAGAGCCATCAGTCATGATGTTAGCCCACGGTAGAAGTGTGTGAGGCAGGAGCATGGGGCCCAAACCATCCTGCTGACCTAGTCCTATAGAATTCTTAATGAGACAGCATTGTTTCTTGTCAACATGGTTCATCCTTGCAGGTGGACAGTGCACTGGTACCCCACCCCCAAGCTGAGAGAGCGTTCTCCATTCGTCAAGAGGCTGCTAGGCATCCCAGATGAGATAAGAACAAGTAAACGGCCTCCACTCCATGGGCCAGAACCAGGACCCATCCGACCAGAAAGAGATCAGAAAGTATGAGACCATAAAGTCAGAACGAAGTGGGGCCTGGAAACAGTTGGTGACTGGCATTCATAAGGTCCGTGGTATGCCCTGGCCTTATGTGTCATGAAAGAGGAACAGAAAAGATCATCAATCACCATATAGAGGAGGAAAATACTGGCTGGGGAGGCTGGGGACAGAATGAGCATGCTCAAGGGTGTGGGTTTTGTCTGATGAATGATCATTTGTGACTTAAAGATAAAAAAAATTTAGATTCCCAAGTTATCATCTGTGGCTTAAGGTAAAAAAAAAAAATTAGAGTCCATGTCTGATAGGACTGAATTAGAATTTACATTTTAACATGATATTTGAGTAATTTGCATATGCATTAAAGTTTGAAAACTTTTCTGGTATGTATATGTATGAGACTATTTCAGGACATTTGTTTTAATAATTATTTGTTATATTATATTTTCTCTATAGTAAATGATGCTAATACGCTGATCTGTGACCGTGTATTTATGAGTAATGTATCTATGAGCAATGTGCTTAACTAAAAATCTACTTAAAAGAAAAATAGTAAGCAATAGGACCAGTCAGATATCAACGTTGAGCAAACTGTGATCAATGTTACATGAATGTCTGAAATTTGGGAGTGCTGCCCAGTGAGAGCTGGGAGCATTCCTAGCTTCTCCTTTCCCTCCACACTGGCCATCCCTACTCCGATTCTCTTCCTTCACTCACGTGTGACTTTTCCTACAGTCAGGAGGAAACAGGACAATGACATACTGGATTCTTGGTAGAAAAAGGGACATGGCCACTCCAGATCAAACCAGCTGGAAAAGCAGGAACAGCCACTCAGCTCAGAGGCTTTCCAGAAGCAGACCACTGTGTAGAAGGGCAGGCCAACTAGGTAATAATGGAACTGAAACTTTCTGGTCACCTAGCAACATTGTAATCATCATGATATGTAGCACAATGCATTACTAACGGGTGGCACAGGAATGGAAGTCTATACTGAGGTCCCATGCAGTGCAGGATACTTGATACTTGCAACATTGTGACCATCATAGAGTGTAGCACAATGCATTACTAATGGATAGAACAAGAATGGAAAAGTCTACACTGGGGTCCCATGCAGTGCAGGATATTGATAGTCAATAAACAAGTGTGGCTAGCTTAGGTATTTGCTGTAGTATATTTTCAATCATTATTTTAAAGTATACGCCTCCTTCTGAAGAGAGTTGACTATCATACAGTATGCCTTATTGCCCCAGCAGCAGCCTCATCCTGGTGTCTACAGAGGATATTGCTTACACCAAGAAGCCCCATCCAGTGACTAGTTGGTACCAACTACTATGGTATCTGCACAGGGGCACATCATCACATGACATTTGTCTCATAACACATTCCAGTTATGGGATATGTGACTATACTTGCACATATCATCCTGTTTTACTTTTATTAAGGATTTATTTAGTTCATGGTCTCAGAGTTTAGTGTACAGCTGCTTACTATGTACACGGGTATAACACAAGGCGATGGGAACGTGAGGCGGAGAGCTGCTCATCATGTGACACACAGCGTGCAAGTACGGCACTGACATACATGGAGGAAAACACATATACATATAACTAACAGAATAAAAAATTTTAATAAAAAACCTTCAGACTAAATGTTTCCAATGGGTGCTGTCTGAAGGTTCTCAGGGGTCTTGTTCAGAGAATTGAAGAAGCACACGCAGATGACTAAATTCCAAGGATATTCTATTCAGAAGCAAAGGCATGGTAGAGATTGGATAGGCTGCAAGCAAGTGTACGCAGGGGCCCTTGTTACTGTTTGGGTAGTTCTATTATGATATCCTAGAGGAGGGGTTGGCAGCTAAAGAACATCAGCTGGACAGTTCTCTGTTTTGATTGAACTACATAAGCATTTACTCACTGCACCTGTCCCTTCCTGTGATGCACATATGTCCATAATTAATTAATTATGATTAATTGGATATATGATTAAAATCTATAATTAATATAATTACTCATAATATCTAATTATGCAAAGGCCTAAGGTGGTAAATAGGAATTTTCTTCCCTAAGCATTTATTCAAAGGAGAGTTTGTCTTATAGCACATACATCCAAAACTAGCTCATGCCTGATCAACCCTTTGTCTCCTGTACCAGGAGATATCCTAGGATGGGTTTGAACAGACTGACCACAGAAGGGAAATCCTAAAGGGTGCTATGGAAGGAGGCACTTAGTCTGAGTTTGAAATGGTATGTGCACACAGCTTGAAAGCAAGAGAGGGTCTTAGGTTGCTAGGTGCCTTGTTAGGAGAGGTGTGTGTGCACAGCTCAAGTCCCAGTTGATAAGCTATTTCTATGCTTGCCTGTAGCACAAGAACATGCTTCTTCTTCCCGGAGCTGGGAAGTCATAGAAGATGAAATGCCGATGATCCCGGAAGAGCTGCAGTAGAAAGGGGGGTGGAATACCAACCTGCTACTCTCCCAGGACCACACTCTCTCAGAGAAGCATCACAGCCTGGTGGGAAGACTCGTTCTGAATCCCGGTTCTAATCTAGGTCTTGATTCAAGTCTGGCCACTCGCTGCTGGCTCTCTCTGGAGACATCATTTGCTCTCCTAAGGTTACAGTTACTAAGTGCCATCTTTGACATCCTGTGTGCCAAGCACTATTTTAGCACTTTCTGTGTCTTGGTTCACTTCATCCTCACACCCCACTTCACTCATGAAACATTGGGCTTAGAGCGATGAGAAACTCACCAGGTTCCAAAGCAACAAATGGTGGACTGGGATTTGAACCCAGACAGAGAGAAGTCAAGATCTACCTGGCCACCCCCAACCACCACATCATACTCGTCTAGCTTGCTGAAGGTGGACACGGCAGACCACACCCAAGCAGAAAGCCGAGGCTAAGTGGTAGGGAGACATCAATGCCCAAGCCCCTCATTCTTCTGCCTTTACCTCACTGTGATATATGTCCTCAGAGCTGTGGAGACACGATTCGAATTTCCATTACAAAATGAGCATTGACTGTGGGGCACAGAGCGGGGAAGGCAGGGCATTGCTGCACTTTGTGCACGTGTCCATTCCTGCCACCTTCTAGCTCCAGGCCAGTGGTTCGCAGCCTTCCTAATGCTGTGACGCTTTATAGTTCATGCTGTGGTGAACCCCTAACCATAAAGTTATTTTCATTGCTACTTCAGAACTGTAATTTTCTACTGTTAGGAATCATAATGCAAAATATTTGACATGCAAGATATGGGATATGCGACCCCAAAGGGCTCGAAATCGATTGCTTTAGACACACCTGCACTTTAGAAGCCTCCAGGAAAGCCAAGACCAAACTCCTCCAGAGAGATATCTGGGGTCTCCCACCTTTCTCAAGCACCTTGTCAGTCTCACTGTGACATCTGGCTCCAAGCCAACCACAGTCTGTCAAGTGAGTCCCACACTGACAGGAAAGCCCCAGCTGGTCTCTATCTCTAGCCGGTCATACTCATGCCCACCTCGACAACAAGATGAAAGGCAGAGTCCACCCAAGAACCAAGGAGGTCCAGGTCAGAACGCTGTGAGCGCGGTCACACGATGAGCAGCAACTTCCAATTCCTTCTCTTCTTTTAATGCCAATGAAAGGGTGGGAAGAAAAGATGACTGGATTTGTAAGCGACGGTGGGGAGGCTGCAGCGGGAAGGCTACAGCCCCAGAGGTCACATTGCAAGGGATGGTGAGAAAGCTACAGCCTCGAAGCTGCAGGAGACTCCAGGCCCTCAGCAGTTCCTACTTTACTGATACTGTTTCTCAAATTCATATAAGTGTCTTTAACTTTTTAAAAATTAAAATTCAGTATACAAGATAATCGTTCCCTATAACATTTTCAGGTAGATAACCTATTATGGAGTACACATTGCTAACTATAGGTACTAAACGCAGAGCCACATGCTAAAGCTCTGAACCCTGGACATTGGTATCCAGAGGTGAAGCCATCAATGGGCCCTCAGATCTAGGATTTCTATCCTTGGGGAGAAGACTTGGGGAGCTAGTTGTTCTTTGTAAGAAGCTGTCTGTGTTCCTATCTTCTGTACAGCAACTGATGAGAGCTATTTAGAAAAGACAGGGTTTGTTTTGGCTCAGAATTGAAAGCTGCAGTCCCTTCATGGGTGGTAACAGGAGTTTGGGGCTGCTGGTCACATTTCATCCATAGTTGTTGGGGTGAGCTTCTTCAAATTGTATGAAAGTGTATCCCCTGTGTTTTCAACTGTTAATTCTGTAGTGGCAGAGAGCTAAGATCTGGCAGGATTTTGATACTGTCATTTCTATGGCCCATCACTGGTTTTCTGTTTGTAAAAGCTTGTCCTCCCTCACCTGCTGAAAAGAAGGTCAGGCAGTCCTCATTGCCTAAAGACAACCCGAAGAGAAGGATCAGGCTGTTGTCTAGCGGCTGATTGCCTCAGACTGGAATGTGAGTTTTGTATAATAAAGAGCTGACTGCTACCTAGGGCAGGAAGTACAGGGGCAGGACTTCCGGGCAGAGAGAAGGGGGGGGAAGGAGGGGAAGGGAAAGGGAAGGTGGGAGACTCGGGAGACAGAAGAAGGAAGAAGAGATAGAAAGAAGCTGTAAGCAGGTAGTGAGAACAATGAAGGGAGATGGGACGGCAGAAAAGTTGGGATAAGTTTAGACAAGCTACTGAGAGCCTGCCCCAGCTAAAGGCCGCAGCTTTAAACTAAATAGAAGTCTCACGTCTTATTTAAACTGTAAGCAGGCCCACAAAAGCCCCGCAATAAATAGTCTGGAAGCTACAGATGCTTGTAACTACCACACTTTCTCCTTTAATACTGTCCAAGATCCCACTGCCGAAAGTGCCACCTCCATACGGTAAGTCTTCCCACCACTATTAACCCAAGCTACAAACTCCATCACAGACACGCTTAGAGATTTGTCTCCAAGGTGACATGCTTGGTAGCTGTCACATCTTCCTCACTTACCCAATGACTCACCTGCTGTGTGGAACCCACATCATAATTCTTCCAATCATCTTTAACAGCTGGTTGATCCCAGATCCTGTCCTCTCTTTGCTGGGACGTCCTGCCCTTGTACTTGAAGGGCTGCCTGACCTTCATCCTTTAGCAGTCATACAAACCATTTCATTATCTGTGGCAGAAGGTGGGCGGGCCCTTACCATTCACTGGGTTTGTCAGCTCCTTGATCTTGGACCTCCAGCCTTCTGCTTGTGAGAATTAAAGCTGCTGTTTCTCCATGTTATTACAGCAGCCTCTGATAGCATCTGAGTGACACTGAAGACAATTTAGGCTTTGAGGCTCAGGTTAGCTGTCTGAAAACACAGAGATGTGATTCATAGCCACGGTGCTAAGGACCTGACGCTGTGACAGCAAGCATGATGATACACAACCATCTCCATGCCTTCCTCTCAGGAAGCGCTATGCCAGCTGCATTCAGCTATTGGGGGAGAGGGGTCCCCTGGGCTCACTTTGCCAGAGGTGCACCAAAGCCCAAGCCTCACAGCAGGCTCTACAATGAGTCTGAAACCTGCATGGGATGAACACAGAGAATGGTTAGGCCTCCTGTTGAACAGCTGAGGGTCCTCCTGAGGAGCCATAGAACCAAACTGATTTCTTTTGGGAAGTGAGGTCCTTCCTGGAGTCATCTCCCATCACCTTCTTGCTTGCAGATTAGTAACCTCCTAAGCAGTGACTAATTTACCCAAGTGTAGCTGCTTGTATTACAAATGCTAATTATATTCCACCAAAACCCTGTTTGCATGAGAAGGACTCTGCTGTAGCTTCTGGGAACCTGTCCCTACTTAGTTCTGATTGGTAAATAAAGATGCCAACAGCCAATAACTGGGGAGGACAGACAGAGGCAGGATTTTAGGATTCCTGGGCTTGGATTCCCTGGGCTTGGGATGGAGAAGGGGTAAGGAAAGAGATCCACCATCCTGGGAGAGTGTGGAGGAGAAGAGAAATGCCATGCCTGAGAATAATTCAGGACAGAGAGGCACAGCCACCATGTGAAGGAGCGGAGAGAGCAAGGCTCAGAGGGATGCCCAACTGGGGCCAGAGCAGCCCAGATAGAATAGAGAATTGTTAAGTAATAACTCGGGATTATCGGTGGGAGGTAGGCATTAACAGCATGGAGGTCAGGCAGTCGTCCGCCTATTGTGCTGTTTGAGGCATAGTCAGATAGAAAGGCTGTGTGTGTCTTTCTTTCAGGAACATAAACCATCGAGGCAGGTAGCGAATCATCCTGCCAGGATTTATTAACAATTAGTTCAACACCCAAGTGCTGAGCCCAAGAGCTCCGTGCAAACCCAGGTGTGGTAGCTGTCACGCAGCACACCAAGTGACACACTCTGAGTTCCGAAGTCTGTTCCCTTCCCCTCCAGCATTTCCCCACATCCCTGGGATTGGTGCCCTTTTTATCTTTTATATCATTTCCTGCCCTCCATCAAAGGCAATGATGGCACAACTCACCTAACCATGAACCTGAGCCTCAACCACCAGCTCCTCCTTCCAACACAGAGCATCAGACTCCGGTTCCCCCAGTGGGTGGGTGGGGCCTAACTGTAGCCTAAGTGGCACCTGTCAATCCAATCACACTTCTCCACCTGGGATGCTGGAAATGGTGGCTCACTCTATAATCCGGGTACCACTTCATTGCCCACCAGAGCTAGACATAGGGTGTAAGCAGGAAATGGAACTTTTGGTTAAAAGTTACTGGAATTTGGTGGTTGGTTTGCAGCAAAACCTAGCCTAACCTGACTGACACACACACTCTAGTTTCATCTACCCTTCTCTGCCGCACTTTGCAGGTTGGAAGCCTGTGATCGTGTATTATTCCTCTCCAAACCTACAAGCACCTAGTAGCATCCTTGACCCACTGTGCTCCCTGTGCAGTAGCATGGAATGTAATAAAACAGAATGTAATAAAAGACAGAGAAAAGCCCACTCATGTCTTCGTCACTTACCCCAAGAATGACTCACCTGCGGAGTGATTCTTCCAACCTTCTCAACAGCCCGCATTTTCCAGCCAGGTCTTATTCCCAGTCACCTTCTTGCATGACATTTTATTTTCAAAGTCCTATACAACATACGGATTGCCCCGAGGGCCAAATGCCTTCCCAGCTAACCAGCTCTGCTGGCGTGGACAGAGTTTAGGTGGCGATTCCTAACAGATGATAACGTCACCTCTCACTAGGCCATCATCAATCCCAGAGCAGCTAACAATGACTACATGGCTGCTGAAGGGTCCTGTGTACTGAAGAATGTGGTACCCGAGGGCTAAGAAACCTGGCTCTGATCACAAGTCTGCTGTCTGTCATGTTAGTTCACTGACCTTCTCTGAAGAAAAAATGAAATAAATCCAACTCAAATAACTTATGTAAGAAATAGAAAATTTTTTTAAAAAACCCTCAAAAATGTCTCAAAGCAATTCTCAAAAGGTGGAAGGACTGAACAGATGGCTCAGCAGTTAAGAGCATGTACTGCTCTTCCAGAGGACATGGATTCAATTCCCAGCACTCACTTTAAGTGGATCAGAACCACCTGTAACATCTCCATCTCCAGGGGATTCAATGCCCCTCTTCTGGTCTCCAAGGGCACTGCACAAATCCACACTCAGACACACAGGCATATACATATTTACAAAATAAAATTAAAAATCTCCACAACAGCACACCACTACCTCTGTGTTGGCTCTGTTTTGAAGCCCAGCAGAGATGACTGGAAGTCTAGGTTTACACTCTGCTTGTCGCCCAGCAACGGGAGAAGGGAGGAGACTGGAGACATTCTCTCCAACTGGTCTATTAAAGTAATAGAATAGCTGAATGCTGTGGTAAAACCTATAATCTAAGCTGCTTGGGGCTGAGGTGGTAGGATCATGAGTTCAAGGCCAGCGTGGTTATGTTGCAAAACCTTCAAAAAAAAGGGGGGGGGTGTTAGGAGCCGTGTTCGCCATAGCAACATGGCGCCGGTTTCCTGCTTCCTGGTTCTTCTTGCGAGCCTTGCTTGAATGTGCGCCTGCGCAAGGCGCGAAAACCAGTATGCTAATTTGGCAACATCATAAGAGCCAATGAGTGTGTGGCACGTCTCCTAAAGCTCTATATAAGCCACAAGCTTTTGGGGCTTGGCGTCCCTCGCCTCACTACCATCTAAGAGAGCTGTAACACTACCATCTAAGAGAGCTGTAACACTAAAAGAGCTGTAACAATAAAACTGCTGTCAGAAGAATCCTGAGCGTGGCGTTCTCCTTTTCGGCGAGGCGGCGCCCCGCAGGGGGGAGAGGAAGAAAGGAAGGAAGAGAGCAAGGGAAGGAGGGAAGGAGAGAGGGGAAAAGAAATTGAAGAGAGAGGAGAGGAGAGGAGAGGAGAGGAGAGGAGAGGAGATACCATCTAAG
>NW_021620929.1:1255873-1256258 GCF_004785775.1 Grammomys surdaster
GGAGGGAGAGGAGAGGAGAGGAGAGGAGAGGAGAGGAGAGGAGAGGAGAGGAGAGGAGAGGAGAGGAGAGGAGAGGAGAGGAGAGGAGAGAAAGTCAGAGAATAGAATTGTTAGCCAATGAGCAAGATGGGCACCATTAGCAGCAGCAAACTCCTACACGTTCATGGAGAAAGTTGCTGCCTCTTTTAGAGACTGTTAACATGCCTTCATAGTCATTCTCATTTCCGCTAACACTCTTTAGAGAAGCCTAGAAGGAACCAGACAAGGCCACAGTCATTGTGACTCTTCCTTTCAAGAGACCTGGGCACTTATGAAGATTGTGGTCATGCTGATAGTATCTGATCTACAGAGGTATCTGTGTCTACTGTCTGTCCTTTGTACCTGA